>NC_142673.1:6753612-6996112 GCF_964200805.1 Pocillopora damicornis
AAAACATGGTGACTGGTACATTCAACCAGAACTCTTTGTGCAAGAAAATACTGGAACCACTCATAAAAACAAGCAGTAAAGGTCTGAAAAATTTAAACCTTGCATACATAATGTTGTTGTTTTGTGAAATATTGCTTTCTATGAGTGCCTTAGCCTAAGAGTAATAGTAAAATGCACAGGTGCCATATTTGTCTGTGAGTGGATTGAATCTATTGGGTGAACACCAGAAAAAATAGTAATATTGATACAAATAGGCTGAGGGTTTAGTATAGGTATGCTGTGGTTTAGTTTTATCCTTAGTTTAATTCTTTTACTTTTAATAGAGGCCAAATTGATAGTGACACATCATCTCATCATAACTTAGGCTAGGAGCTAAATTTTATCTTTCTTTTACACAAAATGCATTTTTCATTCATATCATTAACAAAACCAAAGGAAAATGATGTTTATACCAAGGACAAAAATTAAGCACAACATATACCTTTTTATAACTAGTGCATAATTCGCCAAGAAAATGTTTAGAATAGAGCTTACCACCTCATCAGCACTTTTGTTTTCTTTGCTTTGCCGCTGGTTCTCATCCATGCCTGTATGAATGATATTTAGTAAGGGTGAAAGGATTGGTATTTTCTTAGCAAAGATAGTTGCAGAGAGTTTCTCCACTAATATACAGATCACCAAATGCTCACAATGAATGCCAACAAGACCAAGTTCTTGCTAACACATGTAGGAGCAATAATTGCTAATAGTAGGCAATAGTCTGTATTGAATTAAGTATTCATTTCTGCATGAATTAGTGTTTATTTCATTTTAATGTTTGTGACACATAGCTGAAAAAGTATGGATAATGTGGTAACATATAACATACATATTATTATCATATTCCTTATAATTTGGTACAGGGGACTTTACTCTAAATTGATCAAAATAAAGAAAGTGGCATATGTCAGCCACTGATTTAAATAGCAAAGCACTAATTATTAAGCGAAGAGTAATTTTGCTGCAATTCTGTCCCTTCTGGGTGAACAAAGAGAATGATCTAATATATTGTAACCCAACTGTTACTTGTTGGAGAGCATTGGGAGAGCACCCTATCCTTTATGAAAGAGACCAGATCTTCATCATACGAGTTAGCAGTTTGTGAGTTAACCTCCCAGGATATGTGATATTTGACATCAACCATACCAGAGGTTGAATTTTTGCGTAGTCCCATACATTTACAATGAATACATGTCTTCCACTGTATCCATAATAGCCATCATTGTAGGCACAATGAGATGGAGAAAATCACATATTTTTGGGCATTGAAACACCGAGATCTGCCCTGTTTTTCAATTATGTAACATCTAGTTTTACATGTCCCACGCAAAATAAAAAAATCAGCCCTCGACACTGAAGGATTCAATGAATCCAAGTTAGTAGTTACTCGCACGCTTCGCCAAGCTGTCACATGAAATCTACAGTATTAAGCCCAAAACTTGAACGTGATCTTAAAAGAATGGTTGTAATATTTGAATTTAACAAAATACTAGCATAAAATGCAACCGAAACCTTACCTTCCTTTAGTAGTTCCGACAAAAAAGCACAACTTCGATCACCAGCGCACTCCAAACCAATAAGGGAAGCTACGAGGCAATGTCAAATTCTCGTCTTCCTAACCTTTCCAACGTATCGAAGAAAATTTCACTGATACTTCGCGCTTAAAAACGCAACAAGAATATTAATCTTTCAACAATCCGAAGTGTCCCAAAAGGCATCAAGGATAAGCCCATGAAACAAGAATAGCCCATGAAATTCTCAAACTTCGAGCGCGGAAAACTTAACGATAGTCTCACAATTTTGCATTGCATCCCTCCCCTAGTTGGGAAGTGACACGCAGAAGACACGTTCACAACGTACTTTGATTGGAAGAAATAAAACCGCATTCTATTGGTTATTAGGTGTGAGGACATAACTACAACGGAAGACACAACTGCAACGCTACATATCTTCACATGTAAAATATGTTATAATGTTCATTTCTGGTTCAATCACGTCGCTTGACTGTTGGTAAATTGCAGATGGCGTTACCTAAATAGTCCACCATATTACCTGTAGCCGACAATTTCCGATAATCATCCGACTCGAAAACTCGTTATCAGTGCTCCTCGGGCGTACTTTTAGACGGTAGGATTTGGGCACAACCGTGATTGACAGAGTTGAGTCACCGCAGTAAACAGTTTGCGGGCTGGGGCTTGTCGCTCATTACAATTGGGTGCATTTGAGTATCTGGGGTTCTCAGTTACCAAATCCTTTCCACAATCAACTGCCAAAATGTGTTAGAGTCAACGCGCCTCAGGCATGAACACACTACTTCAGAGACTCGTGAGATATTTGCGTTGGATATAAAGGTAAATGCCGTCTACTTTTATTCATCAGTGGAAGTATTGGAGTCAGTCGCTAGTAGCAGAGTAGAATTTGTTTACGATAAACCAGCAGGCAACTGCAAATCTCAGTTAAAAGTATTCGTTCTTCCAGCTTAGAACACTGTATGTAAACTATACGTTTACAAATTAACTTTTCTGTTTGAACAGGACTAGTAAATGTGAAAAATTTGGGCAAGAAGTTTGAAGGCATTTGGATTTTGAACCGTCACGCAACGTATCAACAAATCGTAGTTAAAATTAAGAGGGAACCTCAAATTGCTAATCGTAAATCCACAGGATACTACTGGACTTTCTCATTATGTTATATCTGTCCGTAAAACTTCGGTTGTTGGTAGCAATAAACGGGAGTTGGAAGTAATGAAATCATTTAAGTATTAATTTTCGACAGTTGCAGACAGCGTGGCGCGACAGTAATTATCACAAGCCAAAGCTCCAGATGTGAGATGATCATCTTGCTCAATAACTGTCATGGCGGAATTTTAAGAGTTTGTACGGGAATATTTACGACCGCTACAAGAAATAAAAAATACATTCTCAAGCGGACATTACATTACAACGTTACGTCAAATTCTCAATTAAAATACCTCACCTTACTTCTACGGCGTATCGCTTTTAAAGCTAACCCTAAACCCTAACCCTAACAACAATTGAGATACCACCGGAAATATTACAATGGCCTGACTTTCTATTTTTAGTTTTACAGATTGAGCATTGACTTGTTTCTCTTTGAGGGAGAACATCTGTCAGAAGTTTGGACGCTTTTTTAGTTGGAAAGGTAAGAATATCTAACCAAAGTTAGGCAAAAGTTTACCTGTATTGCAATGGGCGTCTGTACTGTTAGACAATACTTGAATTTTTGGTTGCTTTGAGCCGTGGAAAGGGCGTTAGATGTTTCTCGGATTCGGGAATTTTGACTGAAACAATTGGAGACTTTCCGGACGATTTACCACACACGTTTGCCCGATCACGTGGCATTTCATCCAGAGCTAAAGTTTTTGCAAACCAAATGGTTGGGAGATCTTGGCCCAGTAATCCTTTTTTCGTGTAATAGTGATTTTTCATCAAATAAATAGAGAATAATACATGGGCGCGCGTAGATATGGAATTTCTGTGTGTAACTCGATAGCTCACGAGTGAACGCAGCGAACGAGTGAGATGTCGAGTTGAACAAGAGAAGAGAAATTCCATATCTTCAAGCAATCATGTATTATTTTGTTTATCATATAAACACAAGAGCCCTTTACTGAGAAGAAAAGCCGACTTCATAAAGGAATGAAAATAAATGAATCGACAATCCTCGAATAACAATCGTAGAGTGCGTTGACGCTGACTCTTAAGATGGAAAAATGCGTTGAATGATGCTGTTCATTCATAAACCTGACCGAGTGGCGCTAAAGGTAAGCGGCGTGTAAGAAGCTGATTGGCTATGTCAACACACGTGTAAAAAATAACATATTTTTTCAGGTGTGTTGTTACGGCTTTTCTCAGGGCCGGAAATCCTTGTATAATCCTTGTATAATGATAATGCATTTTAGAGAGCGAGAGTAGGCGTACCCACTATATACTTTGTATTCAGTTGGAAAAAAAATTGTGATGAGACAAAACATTCTCTCGATAGACTCGAGACAGATACGATAATCTTATGCCTGGCCATAGACTTCTCACGGTCAAAATGCAGAGTGTGGGAATAACTTACCTGACGCAATTATTTATTGCTTTTTGTTTTCCCTGACTCGACTGAAACAGACTAAGTGAGAACAAAGGTGCACTTGGCGAGTTAATACACTCCATTCTTTGTCATGTATGCCATGCATGTTTCAAGCACAGCAGGAATATTTAGATACCTTCTAAAGAAACCAAAAGAACGTCATATGGTCTAGTAACAGTGGAAGATATTTATAGTTGGTACATAGGCAGCAAATTATAATAACTTGCTGTATCCTTTGTCATTTTCTTGCAAATTATACGTTTTAAGTGAGCAGTCAGCTTTAAGTTATTCAGTAAGACCGAGAGGGGACTGAAATGGCGTGTGGGGCATTACCGCTGGACAAAATATCTTTCTTTTTTCAAATATTCAATCGTCAATAGGCTTATTTTTATCTATTACTGTGATATTTTTTATTGTATATTCATCGATTCCATATATGCGAACAATTTAAAAAAAGCAAGATCACTTCATCTTTTAAGAAGCCCTTAGATAGCCGAAAAAAATTGTCCTTTGTGATCTCTACAAAGGTAACAGATCAACGAAGTACATCGGGTCTGTTGAATTTTATTTGTATTTTCTTAAAGTAGAAGGGGCAAACCCTCCAAGCACACTGTAAAATGAAAAGAGTGGATTTGGCCCCAAAAATGGGGCCAAAGCGAGAGGGTCCAGTTTGGTACTGGCTTGGGGTCAATTCGGCCCCATTGACACCCAAGAGACACATGTGAGTAAAGCTTTCTAAATGTGACAATGTAAGACAGCTTATAATCAAGACTGATTAAGAGTGCAGAAAATTATTAAAATAACACGAAGACAACAAATGGTCCGGTTCCTACACAAGAATATAGATATTGTTTGTTTTGTGCATCTGAAAAACAAAGAACCTTAGAGCAGCATAGAGTATTCTTCCAGTGGATGTCAGAATACATGTACTCATATTGCTACTTTAGATATTATCAAAATATAAACTTTCAGCAAGTACTACCTCAGGCATTTGCCAAGACATTGAAAACGGAGGAAACAGTGACAAGACTCTACCTGTGTCTAATTTCAAGCAATGCTTGCTCTAAAAAAGTCAAAATTGCCTTTGACTGATTATAAGAAACATTGAAAATATAAAATGAGCCAAGTAACCCAATGAGAGCATCAAGAATTCTATCTTGTGGGAGGTGACAAATTACACTTCCCTCTGCTACTATATACAGGAGATCAATGTATTAAAGATCTCCAACAATGAAAATTTGTGTTGGACATAACCTCTGATTGCTGAATCAACATTAGCTACTCTATGCAATAAAAATAAATTTTACAACCACATTAAAAACAAGCCAAAGTGCAAAAAGTGCCCGTAGCCTGTAAAAATTGCCTACTAGTTTGCCATTTGTAGTTGGTCAGTTTCCCCTCATTTCATTTTATTTACTAAGCTTATATATATATATATGATATTTTTCTAAAACTATAAGCCAAAACACTCAAATGGAAGTGGAAATTTGACTTAATACTTGTAATTTGTCTCCCCTTCAAGGCTTGGGAAAAAAAAATTGCATGACTCCCAAAATATCTGAAGAGAATCAGCTATTCCATGTGCCATATTTATCTAATGGTTTGACAACAGGAAATTTTAAAAAAGTTGCGGAATGAAAAAACTGAGCAAAAGGATGGCAAAATCAAATACAACCCCAAGGTACTTGAACCTTTGTATCTGGACTTCATAAGCAAATAGGCTCAGCAATTTTAGCTGTTCATTTTCGTACCAAAGTAGCAGTTTTTTGGACTTGTACCTCCAAAATGGTCACAACTTCATTAAATGCATATGTGATAGCAAACACACAAGAACAAAGGTCGTGAACTTAAAAGGTCAGAGAGATTCAGCAGCACAAAATTGTCTCTTTTCACTACAAGCAGAAGAGGAAAAGCAATAGATTTTTAAACTTCACTAATCCATTCCGTTTCCACGTCAACTAGTATCCTGCCAGCCATGCAAGGATACTCTGCAATAATTTTTTTTGCAATCCACTGCAGCTCAGAGTGCTTTGGGTTGCTGGTGAGGTATCCCTCCTGGATATCCAACTCTACTGAGGCAGCGAACTGTACAAAAAGTAAACAAATGAGAAAATTAATTTGTTGTTGGAGAACAACCATTTTTTTGCAACTACAAAGTTTCCATATAAAAATCAGGGCGTGAAATTGCGCCTAATACAAGCGCCAATGCGACTAAATTTTTCACTTTGGCGACCAAATCCTGAAAATTAGTCGCCAGATTGGCGACTAGAATGTTTCATCATAACCTTACCTAAAGATTTAGTGAATTAAAAAGATTTGTAAAATAAATCCGCGGCAAACTTCCTCGTTAAGTTCGTTTCCAAAACGCAGCACATGCATCTCTATCAATGACTGGACGCCATCTTGGATTTAGACGAGCTTGGAATTTTGAAAGCCGTCTAGGAGGAACCTATAGGTAAACATTTGTTTTCAAGAAAATTAAACTGCGATAACATCCTATCAATTCACTAATTTTTTAATTTACCAGATTTAAACTTTGGGTTTACTTTGCTTTGTGCATAGCGCAAGTAAATACATATCTAATACATTTTAATAAAAATATAGCAAATCTCACCATTTTTGTTGGGTGCTTTCCCCGATATTTCTCCTCTTAAACTGACCAACTGGCACCTTGTGTGTTTTCCTTTGGGATAAAACCGAAGAAAGTAATCGATAATGTACTCTTCACCGTCCCGCTAAGTTTAATCTATAAACACTTACTTAGGCAATGCTCAGTTCTGTCGCCTCGTCCGTAAAACAGATCCTTGGCCGATGTCACTTCTAAATTTTCATAATCGCTGATGTTTTCTGAATCATCAATCGACGTTTGAAACGTGTTACTCGAAGGACTTGATTCTACACGCTGAAGAGAAAGAGCCAAAAAAAATCAGTTTAAGCGAAACAAACAAAGACATAGACATAAAAATATCAGTTAATCTTTTCAAGAAAAAGATTAAGAATTCAGAGTGAGAGACACTAAAATCAGAGAATCTTAACATAAGTAAAGTCCACCTGTGCAAACGCAGTATTCAAACTAGAGCGTCTCTAGCTCTCGGCGCCATAATTAGAACCCATGACCTGAGTTGTGAAACCGCTGAGACTCAATAAGGCTCAGGAGAAAAGGCGAACCATGCGTCAAATTATCTGTAATTATCGTACAGACGAAGAACTTGTGTCATCTCCAGGTTCAGCGTTCATTGCAATCAATTTCTTAAACTTTAGACGCTCTTTTATAACAGGGAAGCAACCTTGGTTCGTCTGCATCCTGGGCAATGGCAAGGAGGTCTTGGCCATCGCAACAATCGTCATCATATTTTATTAGCCTTATTTACAGAATACAAAAAAAAATTTACAGCGGTAATAGCTAGAAGGCGAAGAGACCCAGGAAGCCACCGGGCGTATGGGAGAGCCACCTCACGTCTCACATCCTTCTCTGCAATGTAAGATACGAACAAAGATCAATGGAGCGGTCAAGTTTGTATATGTAAAGTTGCAAAACGTGTTGTTAAGCAAATTTCTTTTGCTTACCTATCCTTTCTTAAGTCTCATTCCATGCGACTGGAGCCAAGAAACAGCCTCTTCAGTGATTCATGAATTCGCTGCTATAATTCATTATTGTGTCCGACGCACGCGGTCTAAGTTGGACTAATGTGCTATGCAGAAGAAGCTGCTAAGACGCACTCGCAAAAGGAGGACGAATTTTGGGGAGAAATCCCTTACATAACAAAATTTTACTCATTAAAAAATTCACAGCATGAAGTTGAGTAAGCCAATCGATAATTTATTGCGCCGGTTTCGACCGAAAGATCTATACCATTTTTAATCTTAGCAGAGGATCATTGGCTGATTTGAGGGTAACATTTGAAACACGAGAGAGAGATAGAATAAGAGAGATAGATATTCATTATCTTTGTAAGAGTTTGACTTGGTTTGACAGCAACAGAAAGAGACTTATTCTCTTCGCTTTTTTCAGAAGCTAAATCGGCGGGTTTCCATCGCGTTGATTGAAATGCAGCATTCAATGAAGTCTAGAATTGGCGGCTAGAATGAAATATAAACGCAGAGAAATCCAATTCTTGATTAAGATGCAAATCACGCCCCTCCGGAGGATCAAATTTGGCAGTATGAACTGGGCTTTGACCAGGAGAAGAATCTAGCCCCTAAATCATGCTTACACAATATACAGACCAGTGCGGAAAAATTGTAAAAGTAAAAACTCAGTCAGTCCACTCTGTATATGTATAAATGTTTATCGCTTTTGATTACACGACAAACTTTTATTTGGAATTAGATATAATTTACTGACTGTTTGAGTTGCTGTCCAGTTCGAGACATCTGATTAGTTTGATCAACGTCCATCGGTACAAACTTGCAGTAACTTTTCCGACCGATGTGACTCTTGTAAATCATCTGAAATCTGTTTCGAAGAAGCTAACAGTAAAAAAAGTATAAGTGGAGTGTGCTAGACTCTTTCAATTGACAGGAATGATTTCATATGCCGACTTTCAAGGTAGTTTTAGACGCCAACAGACGGCTACAAGTTAATGGATGTGATATCATCATGACAAAGGCGATTGTTTTACGTCAGCGATGTATCGTTAAGTGGTCATCTTTTTAACACGGTTATTGAGGCATGTTTTATGTCGATGAATCGTTGTAAAAGATATTGAGGAATGATTAAAGAGTATTGCGAACAAACCGTGTTTTGAATGTGATGATTCCTAGCGAGAGTAAAACAGTTCAGTGCTGGAAAAATGTAAAGGTCATATGTGAGGCAGTCTCTACAAAAGAGAGGGTCTTGCGCCATTTTAATTGTTTCTTTGCACGTAACTGGGAACCCGATCTTTTCCCTTTGGATTGCCTTCTTAGCAGATACTCAAGGAAAAAGCTTATATCAGCTGCAACCACCAAGTCAACAATATGTCTGCCGCTTCAGATTATCCGGAGATCGTGCCGAAGAGTGCATCTGAGGCTAAAGGAACAGACTTTTGTGGTGGTAAAAACAGCTGCTATATTATCCGATCTGATGTGGGTGTCTACATGAGGTGCAAAGATATTCACGCTGGTCAAGATATCAAGATTCACCGTCTAAGTGAGGCCTGTAGATGGGGCGATCACTACTTGGCCACTGACTCTCATTTCTACATCATTAAGGGAGATGAGTATCGCAGAGTCACCGACCTGAGTAAAGACGAGGACGCTGTGGTTTACTCTCTTCATCGCAACTGTCGCGGAGGAAGCGGCTACTACTCTGCCTTTGGTTATTGGTACATCGTGTTTGCCAACAGAGGCACCTACAGACGAGTGAGTAACATGAACAAAGACGAAGACGCCGTTGAATATAAAATCCATCAAGCGTTCCAAGATGGCATCTATTTCTGGGGTAACAATAATTACGTCTACTGTCTGAAGCAGGCTGGAGAAAGGGGTGTCTCTTATCACAGAAGCACCAACATGAACTTGAACAAATATTGCGGCGACTTCAGCGTTCACAAGTTAGTGCTCAAGTTTATCCCTGGTGGTATAGCGCACACCCATGGAAAAGTGTTCGGGTATTGGAAAGATGTAAAATGTCTTCAAAACGACTCTGACACTGCCATTGAATGGGGAAAACCCATCAAGAAAACCGTTGGATTTGACAGGAGCACAATGTCCTCCATAGAGTTGGAATGGTCCATCGAGATGGGAATAAGCGAAGAAGTAGGAATCAAAGCCCAAGTTTCAGAATTGATTGAAGCTCTCTGTAAAGTTCAGTATAGCCTCAAAGAGAGGTTTGGGGGAAAGTTGGTCAACACAGAGCAGTTCGAGTGGAGTGACACCACTGAAGAAGACGAAAACGTTAAGCTGAAAATTCCACCGAACACCAAGCTGTACGTTTGGCAGTTTCAAATGGGCTTTGGAAACAAGGAGAACCTCTTCAGCTATGACACTGCGATCACATACGGTAAAACACCACCTGAGGAAACATTAGAGTATTTCATGCATTAACCGTCATCCTGAGTCGGGCTGAATCGGCGCCTGTTTAAAAGTGTGACACAAACGAACCTTAGTAAGAACTGTGAGTGCTTAAGTTTTCTCTGAATAGACATAAGTGTGTTATGAAATTTCTTATCTTTTTCATTTAATCGTTGAGCAGTAGACAATAAGTTTTTTGAGAATCAATTAATATACTGCATTAAGTACAACAAAAGCAAACATTTTTCTGTTCACTAAAGTCGATCAATTTTTTCGGTCTCTGAATGTGTCATTAACGCCTTAATCATTATATGCTGTGCTAGTTTGAGAAGCAACAAACCCCATTTCAAGTATGAGACAAGTCAATTTTAGTCTTTTAACGAATGTCGATCAATTTTCAGTATATTCTAGTGAACTAATGAGAGGTAACCACGGAAATTAAAAAAAATATATATGCACTTATGTTCACTTTAACATATAACACATTAACTTATGTTCGCGTTTCAACAGA
Organism: Pocillopora damicornis; assembly: GCF_964200805.1. Lineage (NCBI taxonomy): Eukaryota > Metazoa > Cnidaria > Anthozoa > Scleractinia > Pocilloporidae > Pocillopora > Pocillopora damicornis. Next base: position 6,764,252 of record NC_142673.1, read on the forward strand.
CATGAGTGTGTTTTCCTAAGGGTGTTTTTATGGTCTTTTACTCCTAGAATAATATATACCGCGCGTACATGTTCAAAAGGTTACCATTACTGCTGTGAAGCGTAAGACAAGTGAACTTTTGTTGAAACCCGAACATAAGTTAATGTGTTGTATGTTAAATTGAACATAAGTGCATATATTTTTGAATTTCGTGGTTACCCTCCATTAGTCCACTAGAGTATCCTACACCTGTTTAAAAAGATATTAAAGGGCAGTTAAGTGTGAGACATGCAATTGTTCCAAGGTCAGAATTGTTACTAATCGATTTTACTTTGAGTGAATATGAGTGTGTTTTGAGTGGCACTATGATACTATTAGGGAAAAAATGTTGAACTGGCAATATAAAAATGCTCTAACTAGGAAAAAAATCACGCGGATGTATGCTTTCGTAACTCTAACTGGTTGTAACAAACCCCGAGGACTGATTAAAACTGTAACACAAACTAAAAGTTTTGATGACTGAAGTGTTTCTGAGCGAGATTGAAAATATCCAGTGTGGAAAAATGTGAGCGCAAAACCTCTGTTGCTCCCTACAAAGCGTTGGTTCGTGTTCGTGGAATACTTCAATTATTTCCTTGTTGATAATTAAAAGAAAAATGTTTGACATTCCTTTGCATAATTGTTATGTTAGAATACTATCTTGCCGAAGGGAACTTTTATGTGCCACTGCGATGAACAATCATCCCGTTTTTCTCGCACAGCATATTTTAAATTTTGTGGCGCTGCAATCATTATTAAAACCCCAAATACTTTCCTTTGGATATTTAGCTTCCTTTTCCTGTCCCCTTTTCATGAAGGGAAATGTTTATACGAGCTGTGAGGCTATGAGAGCGGAAGATTTAAGAGTTTGCTATTTTCATTTTGTCATAAAGTTATTGTTCCACCACGTAACGATATACCACAGAAGGCATTATATGAAACGCAAGTTTCTCGACTGATTGAAATTAAAGATATGTGGTAGTGACTTGCATAAGTTTTTTTTGTCAGAAAAACCTTTGTCTTGCGAACAACGGAAACCCTTTCCTTCAAACAATAGATAAGAACATAAAATGAGCTGAAGCTTGACTTATTGTCCAGCCAAAATCCGAACCAAAGTTTGATATGCATCATTTTCTCTTTGACTATTGATAATGAGGAGTTATCAAATTGCATCACAAACAAGTAGTTTTTCTACTATAGTTATTTTAAGCGAGAGTAAAACATACAGACCAATGCGGAAAAATTCTAAAAGTCAAAACTCAGTCACTCCGCACTGTATATGAATAAATGTTTATCGCTTTTGATTACAGGAGAAATTTTTTTTCGGAACTAGCTTTAATTCACTGACTGTTTGAATTGTTGCCAAGTTCTAGACATCTGATTAGTTTGATTAACATCCGTCAGTACAAACTTGCAACAATTTTTCCTGGCTCATCTGGAATCTGTTTTGAAGAAGCTGACAGCAAAAAAGTTTTTAAGTGGAGTGTACTAGCCTCTTTCAATTGACAAGAATGATTTCATAGGCAGTTTTAGACGCCAATAGACAGCTACAATTTGATAGATGAGATGGCATCATGAAAAAGGCGATTGTATCACGTTAGCGATATATCATCAAGTAGTCATCTTTTTAACACGGCAATTGATGCATGTTTTATGTCGATGAATCGTTGTAAAAGATATTGAGGAATGATTAAAAGAGTATCGCAAACAAACCGGTGTTTGGAATGTGGTGATTCCGAGCGAGAGTAAAACAGCCCAGTACGAAAAATTATCTTCCCAAATGTTCCCAAATGGCCCATTCGACGTGATGGTAAATGTATACTTAACACCGATCACGCAAATATTGCCCTATTCTATTTCCCCTCCCTCCATTAACGATCAAGCGAGAATCGAAGTCAACGTCCATTAAAGCTCGGTCTTTTTGCTTTATTTTTCTTCTTTGCAGATACTCAAGAAGAAACGTTATTTCAGCTGCAACTACTGAGTGAAAAATATGTCCGCCGCTTCAGATTATCCGGATATCGTGCCAAAGAGTGCACCTGAGGCCAGAGGAATAGACTTTTGTGGTACTAAAAAAACCTTCTACATCATCCGTTCCGATGTGGGTGTCTACATGAGTTGCGAAGATATTCACACTGGAAAACGTATCAAGATTCACCGTTTAAGTGAGGCCTGTAGATGGGGCGATCATTACTTGGCCACTAACTCTTATTTCTACATCATTAAAGGAGATGAGTATCGCAGAGTTACCGACCTGAGTAAAGACGATGACGCTGTGGTTTACTCTCTTCATTGCAACTGTCGCGGAGGAAGCGGCTACTACTCTGCCTTTGGTAATTGGTACATCGTGTTTGCCAAGAGAGGCACCTACAGACGAGTGAGTAACATGAACAAAGATGAAGACGCCGTTGAATATAAAATCCACCAAGCGTTCCAAGATGGCATCTATTTCTGGGGTACCAAGAATTACGTCTACTGTCTGGAGCAGGCTGGAAAATGGGGTGTCACCTATCACAGAAGCACCAACATGAACTTGAACAAAGATTGCAAAGACTTCAGCGTTCACGAGTCAGTGCTCAAGTTCCTCCCTGGTGGTATGGCGCAAACCTATGGAAAAGTGTTTGGGTGTTGGAAAGAAGTAAAATGTCTTCGAAACGACTCCGACACTGCTATTGAATGGGAAAAAACCATCAAGAAAACCGTTGGATTTGACAGGAGCACAATGTCCTCCATAGAGTCTGAATGGTCCATCGAGACGACAATAAGCGAAGAAAAGGAGATTAAAGCCCAAGTTTCTAAATTGATTGAGTGTCTCTGTAAAGTTCAGTATGGCCTCAGGGAGACGTTTGGTGGAAAGATGGTCAACACAGAGCAGTTCAAGTGGAGTGACACAACTGAAATAGAAGAAACCGTTAAGGTGAAAATCCCACCGAATACCAAGCTGTACGTTTGGCAGTTTCAAATGGGCTTTGGAGAGAAGAATAACCTCTTCAGTCTCGACACTGCGATCACATACGATGAAACACCACCTGAGAAACGATTAGAGTACTTTAAGCACTAGCATCTAAAAGTGTGACACAAATGAACCTTGGTAAGAACTGTGAGTGCTAAAGTTTACTCTGAGTGTAGATAGGTGTGTTTTGAGATTTCTTATCTTTTTCGTGTACTCGTTGAGCAGTATACACCACGCTTTTTGAGAATTAATTATATACTGCATTAAGTTTTTTTCGCTAACTAAAGTCTCATATGATCATTTATTCCTAGAATAATAGCGGAGCTCGCAGAGCGTAGCCCCATAATTATACAAAATAGTAGTAACCCATCAAGCCGAAAAAATTTGGATGTACGACCGTTCGACCCTACGACCCTACGACCGTACAACCATACGACCGTATGACCGTACAAGGTGCTACTTTTAACATGCGTGGTTAACTGTACCGCGGGCACGCCAACGCCACGGCTTTGTCCAGTAGTCCAGTTTTCAGTGCACTGGGCTCCGTGTCGGACGACCTGGGTTCTAGTCCTGGCTGGGGCAAGGCGTTGTGCCCTTGAGACGTGCGGGAAAAAAAATGCGAGCTCCGCTTTTAGGCTTCGCTAAATCTATATATTATATACTGCGCTTACAAGTTCAAACGGTTACCAGTACTGCCCTTAAGCGTAAGACAAGTGAACTTTGTTTGAAACGCGACAGATCGAGTGTTTTAAAGTGAACGTAAGTAAATATGTATCTTTTAATTTCGTGGTTACCCCAGTCATTTGTTCACTAGAATATACTACAACTGTTTAAAAAGATATTAAAGTGCAGTTAAGTGTGAAACATGCAATTGTACCAAGGTCAGAATTGTTATCAATCGAGTTTACTTTGAGTGAATATGAGCGTGTTTTGAGTGGCGCTATGATACTATTAGGGAAAGATTAAAAAACTGGTAATATAAAAATGCTCTAACTAGGAGAAAAATCACGCGGATGCTTTCTTGACTCTGACTGATTGTAACAAGCCCTGAAGAGTGATTAAAAATGTAACACAAACTAAAACTTTTGATGACAGAAGTGATTCTGAGCGAGATTGGAAATATCCAGTGTGGAAAAATGTGAGCGCAACACTTCTTTTGGTCGCAGCAAAACGTGGCTTCGTGTTCGTGGACTACTAAAATTTTATGGATAATCAAAAGAAAAATGTTTGAAATTCCTTTGCATAGTTATTATGTTGTAATACAATCTTACCGAAGGGAACTTAATGCGCTACTGCGATGAATAATCATCCCGTTCTTCTCGTGCAGCATATTTTAAATTTTGTAGTGCTGCATTCATGATATGAAAACCCCTGGTATTTTTCCTTTGGATATTTAGCATCCTTTTCCTGTCCCCTTTTCATGAAGGGAAGTGTTTACACGAGCTGTGAGGCTATGAAAGCGGCAGATTTAAGAGTTTGAAATTTTCATTTCATCATTCAGTCGTTGTACTTTTTGCAGATGACGAAATTGATTGGTGCGGACGAATTAATTGATAAAAACATTAAGCTTCAATTAATAAAAAATTTTGTCGAAGGAAAAAATATGCCAATAAACCGCTTTATATATCACAGAATGAGCTTTTTTCTTTCAAGTACACGACAAACGTCTGAGTTGCGCATTTCGAGAAATCTGACTAGTTTGATTAACAAAACACTTCTTATCACGTAACGCTCATGCAAATATTATCTTAGACATAATTATAGTGTTTTTTTTTTTACCTTAAAACAAAACGCTTAACACGATCTTAAATTAATAACATAAATAAGAATGACTGGAGTCCAAATCGGTCATTGTGAGGTATTTTTGAAACAGATTTGTACGACCGATGAACATTCCTTGAAGCTAAAATAGTCATTATGAACAACCCAGAATTTTCTATAAATATCACTCGTTTCGATCATTTTCTGAATTTCAGTACCGTATTACGGTCCACTTCTTCCAAATTCGTTAGTTAAAATTTATGATTTTTCACCCAACCAATTTCTTTGGGATTATTCTCAGTATATTGCAAACAAAAGAACGGAAAGAGACATTTTGAGTTCGTGTAACGAGCTAAAAAACGCGAGAGAGATGTCCAGGGGTGTGCTTTCCCTGTAATTTTTGACGAGGGTGCGCACCCAGCTCTCCAAATCTTAGCATTATTTTTGACCAGAGAACACCATTTTTAGACCCAAGGTGTAAACATCCATAACCCTTTTCAGACCAAACTTCAAAGGTGGCACTTGGTTTATGAATCCACTATGCGTTGGTGTGCACAGTGTAATCAAGCCTGGCATCGGCGCCATTACTGTTTTCTGCAACTACAACTGATATGTATCTATATGAGGTATTAAATTTGTTTACCCGCTGACCACTTAACAAATAGATTCCAAGTTGCCGTGCGTCTGTTCAGTAATAGATCACAGAGGACGTCAAAATGTTGTAAGAACAAAAAAGTGGCACACGAGGCGCAGCCGAGTGTGTCACATGTCGCACGGCAACTTGGAATCTATTTGTTTCATATAATAAAGAATTAAAAAAGTTCTAATGATGAGGTCATCTACACGTCTGTCCTCCAATAGATCATAAGTGAGAACCAATCAGAATGCGTGCATAACTGAGCTTATTATATAATCGTATTTCGATCTTTTCTTCCTTCCCCGCGCGTCGCCCGTGATGTAGTAACTCCCGCATTAAGGTTTAGCGTTGTGTTACATTACAGTGTTTTGAGTGGAGATGGCCCACGATCATTGTTGCGTTAATTTCTGTAGTAACGACAAACGAAATAAAAGTGGTGAGAATTTATCTTTTTTCAACTTTCCTTCGAACGATTTATTGAGATCGAAATAGATTGCCGCTTTGAGGTGAGAGTCGCGTCGTGACCGGTTAGCTGTCAGATGCACGTGTTATTGGCGATCGACTTTTCCTTTCGATTGAAGACTCAGCCAGCAGTTTTTTTTATCTATAAAATATTTATTCATTTGATATCCATAACACTAAATTCGATAAATGAATCTACTATTCTTTTTACATTAAGTTTTTCATTTTACTTTTGGCTGAAGCTGTCAAACGCACATGATTATGTTTTGTTTGTTTTTATTAGCTCGGATTTTGTCATATGTAAGAAATGAGATCCTCCCTAGTTTATTCTCGTTACAACTTACGCTTTTAAACAAATTTTCCAGATAAAGAAAGGCTCTACTCTGGTGTGCACGGCTCACTTCAAGCCAGAGGATATGTATGGGACTATAACTTGGGTTACGGTTACACGGCTAACCTGGAGTTGTGCCAACCGCAGTTTGCATGGACTAAGGAGGGTACAGAGTGCCGAAAAAACAAATTGCAAGAATTGAAAAATATTGCGGACCAGCAAGCACAACAGGAGCGACGTCAATTCTTGGTCGGTTCACTCCAGCAAGATGTCGAGATGGAAGAAGAGGAGGCTGAGTCAGCAGGGCAGGAAACTTGGGCTGGTGCTGAGCCAATGCAAGGAATGGCCACGGACGAACCGGAAAACGAAAACATTCAGCCGGCCGAAATAAGCCCTGAGGAACAAATTGAAATACTTATGGCCAGAATCAAAGATCTAGATTAACAAGTCAAAGATTTTTAAGAGTCCAAATTTGGTGCTGAAAACATTTCAAAGGATCCGGAGTTGCTTGCATTATACACAGGCTTTGCAACGAAAGAACGATTTGATAGCTTTTACAAATGGGTTGAGCCATATGCTAAAACCATGATAAAACCCAGATTCAACGTGGCAGAGGTGAAGAAAACTACCAGCCAAGGCGTGGCACTGATAATTTTGCACTGTCAGACTGAGATTGCGGGAGACAAACTTAGGAGTGAGATTCAATATTAACACAAGCACTGTCAGCAGAATTATTATAACTTGGGCAAATTTTCTGTTTCAATGCTTGGCCAAGTGCCAATTTGGCCCACAACTGCTCAGATTAAAAGGAGTATGCCTCAGTGCTTCAAAGCCACATACCCTAAAACAAGGATAATCCTAGACTGCACTGAGATCAAAGTCCAGAGGCCTAGCTCCAAGGTCTTGAACTCAGAAATTTTCTATACACATACAAGTCATATACCACATTCAAATACTTAGCTGGTATAGCTCCTCATGGCACAGTAACATTTGTTAGTTCCTCATATCAGGGAAGTATATCAGACAAAGAAATGACAAGGCACAGTGGATTTCTGTTGCTTGTCACAGATGGAGACAAGGTAATGGCAGATAAGGGTTTCTTAATACAGGATTTATTGGAAACTAAAAAAGCTAACTTGACAATCCCACCATTCTTGTTAAGAGCAAAGTCCTTACAGTTCAGCACTAGAGACTGAAGTGACTGATACCCAACAGATTTCCCACCTCCATATCCATGCTGAGAGGGAAATCGGGCAAATAAAAGAGTACCAAATTTTTGAACAAGTTTTACCTCTTTCACTGGCTGGTTCAGTAAACCAAATTTGGACTATATGCTGCCTTCTGACTAATTTTAGAGGGCCATTATATTGAAACTTTAATTTCCTATTAATTTTGTTTAGAAAACCTTGGTTCTATAATAACATTTGTTACACCTCAACTAAGTTAAGCAGGTTCTTTGCAATGTGTGCTTAATAAACCAAAACAAATACAATTGAATTTCAGTAAGGAAAGTTTCTTTTTGTAAATCTGTGTGATCCAGAAAATGGTAATACCTCCATGTCCAGGGAGGTATAAACTTTTATAAACTCAACTACTTAATTAAATGACATAATAATATTCTTACTTAGGAGTGACTCCAAAAGACATTACAGTAATTATCCTCAATAAACTTACTTAAGCCCACTATAGACTATGGCTTAGCTCACTGCTGACACAAACTCACAGAGTTTGAGTTTATAGAGTCCATTTCCACATTAAAGATATTTCAGCTCTGAGACTGGATCACTGAGGGGGCACTTGATTTCCAGCAGCCCCCAGGGATTGATCCATCTACCCTGCGTTGTTGTTTTTTTTTTTTCACTTCCCCACCTTTGGCTGGTAGTTTCACCTGCAATACCAGCACCTCCTGCAATTCCCGAGAATTTATCCCGGCCATTCTTTGAGGCAAACTTGTCTTGGACATAGCAGAGGTACACTTCGTAAACCCAATTTTCGATAATGCTCAAGGAGATAAACCAACTCTATTGCATGGTTGCACATTCCTGATCCTGCCTCACAGTTGCAAGAGGTGTTTGATATTTGTACTTCACAAGCCCTTCAGATTTCAACCTATGGAAAAATTTTAAAAGGGTTTGTTGAATATACCTTAGTACGTAAGCGAAGTTTAAGACTTCTTTCAGTTCAAACAAAACTACATGGTCAAATAAATACCTGCAACCTCCATGGCTCTTCATTTTTCCGTTGTGATCTGTAGCTTCGAGTTCTTACGACGACACCTGCTTCTGGTGTTTTCACTGAAAGGGAAGGTGAGAATTCATATGTGTGAAAACGTGAACACGCTACGAGTCGTGGTTTCTAGGGCTTCATTTCATCATTTTTGTAAATCGTCGGAGATTTTGAATAGTAAATTCGGGCATAATCAAAGGATAAGAACAATATAAGATCTTTAAAATAGTATGAGTGGCGTGAATCACGCAACTGTTCGAGTACACTCATCACCTTCACCTAGACTCGAGGCATCATCAAGAACAACTCGTCAAAACTAAAACTTACCTTCGATATCAAAGATATATAGCCTTCGCAGAAATTGCTGTAACCACGAGTTGCGACTTTCTTTGGGACCTTTCCATCGTTCTCAAGCCATTTCTCGACGAAAGTTGAATCAAAATATGAAATATTTTAAGAAATTTCGGCCACGCGACAGAATCTATGACTCCCCCAGCCGTAGTGACTAATCCAGCCTCGACTTAATGCGTCACGCAATCCAAGATGGCGCTGCGTGATAAAGGGAGTTACTACATCACGGGCGACGAGCGGGGATAGAAAAAACGACCCAAATACGAGTGGTCAGCGGTGAAACAACTTTCATACTTCATATATAGACAGTCATATATAGACAGATCATTTGTAGTATCAGGAAACAATCGTGTTGTAGAGCCGAAGTGTAAACAGTTTACTTCGCTAAATAAAATGTTAAGCAATTCAAAAGTGTTGATTGTACATATATCTTTTACTGCTTTAATAAACAATGAAGGCATCGGTGGCATCCGAAAGGTACCAAGAAGAATTAAATGTACGTTTTGTAGTTGCAGAAAACAATCGTGTTGTAAAGCCGAAATGTTACCAAGTTACACTTCGCTACTTAAAAAGTTAAGCAATTTTCCTCTAGCTTTAACTGGAACAATACTTTTAATGCTCTATTAACCAACGGAGGCATCGGGAAAGGCATTGGTGACACCGGGAAAGGCATCAAGAAGAATGATATTCACGTTATGTAACTTGTTGTGTGACGAAAAAAACGTATCTTGACTTGTTCAAAGCATTAATCACAGTTGGCTTCCTTTTCACTTGAATTTTGTATCCACAGCCTAAGATGAGAAATTTAAAATTTCTATCAGCTGAAGTTCTTTTACTGCATGTTATATCTATTCAATCGCCCCCAATTCACGTGGAAAAAAGGCAAGTAGGAAAACACTGAGCTTCGAGAAACAGCCATGTTAAGGCTAATGTATTTACCATTCCTTAAATATTTACAATCAAGACCACTCGTTTAGGAGACCTTTTCTCAAAAGATCCACACGCGCAAATAATGCTGTTTTCCGTTCGAAATGTTTTTCTTCCTTTTCAATTGAACAACTGACTTAGCGTTTAAGCCGAGAAAAAAATCACAAAGTTTGAATTCTGGGATGTTGTTCACTGTTGGCTCCATCAAGTTACGATTCTGCACCATTGACGCTCGTGAAAATCTATCTTTCTCTCGAAATATCCAAAACAATAATTGCCTTCAACAGAAAAGCCATTGAGATGTTCTTTCAAAAAGTCGATCTCTAAATCTCTTAACATTGTTGGCTTTTGGTCTTCATCCATGGCAAAATCTTCCAGGAAAAGCAAACTACAGTTCGAAAACCAAGTTCCTGCCAAATTTGATTGACATTTTTGACAACCGGAAATCATGATACTTTTTTTTCGTCACGCAGCTAGCTACAAACCATATATCTAATTATTCTTGGTGCCTTTCCAAATGCCTCTGACTCCCTCTCCGAAGCCTCCATTGTTTATTAAAGCAGTAAAAGATATGAGTTCAATCAACACTTTTGAAAAATTGCTTAAACTGTGAAGTAAACTGTTAACATTTCGGCTTTACAACACGATTGTCTCTGGAACAACAAATTATATGTCTCTATATGAAGTATACAAGGTGTTTCACCGCTGACCGCTCATATTTGGGTCGTTTTTTCTATCCCCGCTCGTCGCCCGTGATGTAGTAACTCCCCGTGATAAAAGTCTAATGACTTGCTTCTCTTTGAGAGAAAGAACATCTTTCTGAAGTTTGGACGCTTTCAACGTAGGAAAGGTAAGAGAATCTGACCAAAGTTAGGCAAAAATTTACCTGCATTGCAATGGGCGTCTGTACTGTTAAACAACATTTAAATTTTCTCCCCTTTGAGCCGTCGATAGGGGGTGAGATATTTCTCGGATTCGGGAATTTTAACTGAAACAATTGGACACTTTCCGGACGATTTACTTCACACATGTTCGCCCGATCACGTGGAAGCTGTAGTTTTTTCAAACAAAATGGTTGGGAAATCTTGGCCCAGTAATCCTTCATTCGTGTAAAGATGATTTTTCATCAAATAATGCATTTTAAGAGAGCGAGAGTAGGCTTACCCACTATATACTTCATGTATGTCATGCATGTTTCGAGCACAGCAGAATACTTAAATACCTTCTAAAGAAACCAAAAGGGCCGTGGAAGATATTTATAGTGGGTACATAGGCAGCAAATCATAGTAACTTGCTGTATCCTTTGTCATTTTCTTGCAAATTATATGTTTTAAGTGAGCAATCAGCTTTAAGTTATTCAGTAAGCCGAGAGGGGTCTGAAACGGTGTGTGGAGCATTACCGCTGTACAAAATATTCAGCGAGATATCTTTCTTTATTCAAACATTCAATCGTCAATCTGCTTATTTTTTTATCTATTTACTGTGATACATACATATATTTTTTATTGTATATTCATCGATTCCATATTTGTGAACAATTTAAAGAACGTAAGATCATTTCATCTTTTAAGAGGCCCTTAGATATGCGAAAAAAATTGTCCTTCGTGATCTCTACAAAGATAACAGATCAACGAGGTACATTGGGTCTTTTGAATTTTATGTTCATTTTCTTAAAGCAGAAGGGGCGAACCCTCCGAGTATACCATCCTTAATCTTAGCAGAGGATCATTGGCTGATTTGAGGGTAACATTTGAAACACGAGGGAGAGATAGAATAAGAGAAATAGATATTCATTATCTTGGTAAGAGTTTAAAGTAACTAATAAAAGCTGCTTAGTTCAGATTAATTGACTTGGTTTGACTTAGCAACAGGAAGAGACTTATTCTCTTCGCTTTTTTCAGAAGCTAAATCGGCGGGTTTCTTTCACATTGATTGAAATGCAGCATTCAACAAAGTTTAGAATTGGCGGCTAGAATGAAATATCAACGCTGAGAAATCCAATTCCTGATTAAGATGCAAATCACGCCTCACCAAAAGATCCAATTTGGCAGTATGAACTGGGCTTTGACCAAGAGAACAATCTATTTAGCCCCTAAATCATGCTTATACAAGATGGAGAACAGCCTTAGTAACTATCACTTGGTTTTATACAATAGTCATGCATAGAGTGTAGCTTAGTGAATTGGTGCCTGTCTATAAGCTGTTTTTAAGTGGGACAAGAGTAAACTCTAGTCAGAGCTGTGATTGCTGTAGAGTTTACTTCCCCCAGTCATAAGTGTATTTTCAAATTTCGTACGTTTTCATTTACTCAATCGCTAACCACAATATACTACGCTTGCCTGCGAAGCGACCGATACTTCGAGCTAACACGGCTGACATTAGAGTGGTCTAAAATTGCTTTCTAACTTCAACTACTTGTTAACCGGGATATGCCGCACATGTTTTAAAGGCACCAAAACTGCACTGAAGTGGGAGACAAGTCAACTGTATTCTAATGTTCTCCTAAGCGGGGGGTACCGTTTTACAGAGTGCGCTCGAATCAAATCAGAGTACTGTACGGCAATATAAGCATCAGTGTTTTAGCTCGGCAAACTAACTGCTTCATACGTTTTCATATTGCGAGCTAATTGTAACGATTACTGAGGAGTCATCACAAATAAATTACCAACGTGGTCTAACAGTTCTGATGACAAAACTATTCTAAGCGAGATTGAAGCAAACAAGTGTCGGAAGAAATAAATCTCTCTTTTTATCTAGTCGGTTGGATTAACTTCCACCTATAAACTTGTCTCAATTTGTATGACTCTGGTGGCTCTTTTGAGACCCTTTTTGGAGAAACTAAAGGTAGCAAAATATGTGTTGCAATGCACCAGACGCTTTCAATATATAAAGGTGATTTCATATGCCAATGCGATATTCATGGTCATGTTGTTAACAAGGCTACTAAGTCTTCAAGTCCCATCATTTTCTCTTCGGCTTCTGATACTGAGGAGTTATCAAAGTGTATCACAAACAAACAGTTTTTCTACTGTGGTGATTCTATGTGAGGGTGAAACATACGGACCAGTGCGGAAAAATTGTAAAAGTAAAAACTCAGTCAGTCTGCTCTGTATATATTTAAATGTTTATTGCTTTTGATAACAAGACAAACTTTTATTTGGAATAAGGTTTAATTTACCGACTGTTTGAATTGTTGCCCAGTTCGAGACATCTGATTAGTTTGATTAACGTCCATCGGTACAAACTTGCAAAAATTTTCTTTTTTTTGGAATCTGTTTTGAAGAAGCTAACAGCAAAAAGGTATAAGTGGAGTGTGTTAGACACTTTCAATTGACAGGAATGATTTCATATGCCGACTTTCAAGGACGCCAGTAGACAGCTACAATTTGATGGATGTGATATCATCATCACAAAGGCGATTGTTTTACGTCAGCGATGTATTGTCAAGTAGTCATCTTTTTAGCACGGCAATTGATGCATGTTTTATGTCGACGAATCTTTGTAAAAGATATTGAGGAATGATTAAAGAGTATCGCAAACAAACTGGTTTTTTGAATGTGGTGATTCCGAGCGAGAGTAAAACAGCCCAGTGCTGGAGAAATGAAAAGGTCATATGTCAGTCAGTCTCTACGAAAGAGAGGGTCTTGCACCATTTTAATTGTTTCACGTAAGTAGGAACCCGTTATTTTCCCTTTGGATTGCCTTCTTTGCAGATACTCAAGAAGAAAGCTTATTTCTTCCACTAAAGATCAAGCCAGAATCGAAGTCAACGTCCATTAATGCTCGGTCTCTTTGCTTTTATTTTCCTTCATTGCAGATACTCAAGAAGAAACGTTATCATAACGAAAGTTTCAGCTGCAACTACTGAAGGATATGTCCGCCGCTTCAGATTATCCGGAGATCGTGCCGAAGAGTGCATCTGAGGCTAAAGGAATAGACTTTTGTGGTACTAAACACAGCTTCTATATTATCCGATCTGATGTGGGTGTCTACATGAGGTGCGAAGATATTCACGCTGGAAAAGATATCAAGATTCACCGTCTAAGTGAGGCCTGTAGATGGGGCGATCATTATTTGGCCACTGACTCTTTTTTTTACATCATTAAAGGAGATGAATATCGCAGAGTCACCGACCTGAGTAAAGACGAGGACGCTGTGGTTTACTCTCTTCATCGCAACTGTCGCGGAGGAAGCGGCTACTACTCTGCCTTTGGTTATTGGTACATCGTGTTTGCCAACAGAGGTACCTACAGACGAGTGAGTAACATGAACAAAGATGAAGACGCAGTTGAATATAAAATCCATCAAGCGTTCCAAGATGGCATCTATTTCTGGGGTACCAATGATTATGTGTACTGTCTGAAGCAGGCTGGAAAATGGGGTGTCACCTATCACAGAAGCACCAATATGAACTTGAACAAAGATTGCGGTGACTTCAGCGTTCACGAGACAGTGCTCAAGTTTATCCCTGGTGGTATAGCGCACACCCATGGAAAAGTGTTCGGGTATTGGAAAGATGTAAAATGTCTTCAAAATGACTCCGACACCGCCATTGAATTGGAAAAAACCATCAAGAAAACCGTTGGATTTGACAGGAGCACAATGTCCTCCATAGAGTTGGAATGGTCCATCGAGATGGGAATAAGCGAAGAAGTAGGAATCAAAGCCCAAGTTTCAGAATTGATTGAGGCTCTCTGTAAAGTTCAGTATAGCCTCAAAGAGACGTTTGGTGGAAAGATGGTCAACACAGAGCAGTTCAAGTGGAGTGACCTCACTAAAGAAGACGAAAACGTTGAGCTGAAAATTCCACCGAACACCAAGCTGTACGTTTGGCAGTTTCAAATGGGCTTTGGAAAGAAGAAGAACCTCTTCAGTTGTGACACTGCGATCACATACGGTAAAACACCACCTGAGGAAACATTAAAGTATTTTATGCATTAACCGTCATCCTGAGTTGGGCTGAATCGGCGCCTGTTTAAGAGTGTTTAAAACAGTGACACAAACGAACCTCAGTATGAGAACTGTGAGTGCGTAAGTTTACTCTGAGTAGATATAAGTGTGTCTTGAAATTTCTTATCTGTGGACATAAGTGTGTTTCGAAATTTCTTATCTTTTTCATTTAATCGTTGAGCAGCAGACAATACGTGTTTTGAGAATCAATTAATATACTGCATTAAGTATAACACGAGTAAACTTTTTTTTTGTGTGCTTTCCTCAGAGTGTTTTTTTATGGTCATTTATTCTTTGATTTATATAGATACTGTGCTGACATGTCCAAAAGGTTATCAGTACTGCTGTTAAGCGTAAGGCAAGTGAACTTTGTTTGAAACGCGATAGATCGAGTGTTTAAAGTGAACATAAGTGCATATATTTTTTAATTTCGTGGTTACCCTCATTGGTTCAAACATGCTGCACCTATTTAAAAGGATATTAAAGAACAGTTAAGTGTGAGACATGCGATTGTACCAAGGTCAGAATAGCTACTAATTGAGTTTACTTTGAATGAATGTGAATTTGTTTTAAATCACTCGTATATGTTTACGGACAGAATTGGACGACACGAAGTCCTGTTATCAGAATGCAAACGACGACGGCAACCAGGACGTGGTAAACAGTTGTGGTAAATATACAAAACGAGATCTCTAGAGTACTAAAAAAACACGTTCAACAAATTAGGAAATTCCTATAAAGCTAATATTTTTATTAGCGTGTTGGGGAGAGATAATTTACTCTCTTCTGTAGTCAGCGAATCCTAAATGTTCAAGACATTGGCGCCGTTTTAGTCAAATCAAACACTTACGATGAAAGAAAACGTCAACACATCGCTTTAACGTAATTTCAAAAAGTAAAGGAAATTATTTAGACGGTTTGCGATTCGACAAAGCCAATCGTAATGAGAACATTTCCAGGAGAAGACTGCGAGTCTCTCTAAAGAAGAATTAATTTTTTTATTGGAAAGATGAAATCGAGATAACATCAGGGAAAGTGTATTAAAGTTCTGTAATGTTCACCAGCTTCTAAAATGACTGTTTATGTAAAAAAAAAATAGAATTGTGGTGGTTGGGGCCTATCAAATATGGAAATTCAATTTTCTTTGACAGAACCTTAAAATTCCGTAACTTACATCTCTAAACCTTTTCTTGAAATGTGAATGACAATACTTTAGGGAATTTTGAAACGTAACAGTCACAAATATTAGTAGTAGTTCTGGTCAACGGACCATCAAAGAAAAACAATGAAGACACCTACTCCAGTATCTCCGTTCCTCCAAACATCTGCAAACTGCTGTTATCGAAATACCATTCTGCATTCTTACAACACCTTTACGCGTTTCATGGTGAAGTATTTTTGAAACAGTTTTATACGAACGATAAACAATCCTTGAAGCGAAAATAGTCATTACGAACAACCCAGAATGTTCTATAAATATCACTCGTTTCGATTATTTTCTGCATTTCAATACCGCATCACGGTCCACTTCTTCCACGTTCGTTTGTCAATATTTTTGATTTTCCACCTTTTAATGGGGATCATTCTCAATATCTTTCAAACAAAAGAACGGAAAGAAACATTTTGAGCTCGTGTAACGATTAAAAATAAAAAACGCGAGAGAGATGTCTCGGGGTGTGCTTTCATTGTAACTTTTGACAAGGGTGCGCGACCAGCTCTCCAAATCTTAGCCTTATTTCAGAAAAGAAAATACCATTTTTAGACCCAGGTTGTAAATATCCATAATTCTTTTCAGACCAAACTTCAAGGGAAGCACTTGATTTGCGAATCCATTACGCGTTGGTGTGCACAGTGTAATCAAGCCTGACATCGGCGCCGATGTCAAGATCGGTCAAATTCACCCGAAAATTCAGCTGGATTAATGAATTGTGGTCATTCTTCCTTCTCTTAGAGTCATTTGCAGGTGTAAGATAACAGTAAGTGAGCAATTTCATCACCAGTATATGAAAACCAACGTTTGATAAGCCCTCCTCACACGTGTACAGGTGGTACAATCATCGGTGCCGATGTCAAGATCAGTCAAATTCACCCGAAAATTCAGCTCGATTGATGAATTATGGTCACTCTTCCCTCTCTTAGATTCCTTGTAATTGTAATATAACCTTAAGTGAGCAGTTTCAAATTCATGCGTGTAAATGCACTTTATAAAAAGTAAAAAATAAAAATAAGAAATCGCGGGGAAAATTTTTTTCTCTAGGGATTTGTTTGCTGAAGTCATGAGCGTGCACAGTAGGAATATGAAGCACGCTCATGCAATTGAATTTGATTGGACAAATTTACTAGCTATGTTATAAAAGTTATTGGTAGGATAGTATTGTCCATTCACAAAGGGAAACAATGAATGATGCCGAAAAGGATAATACCGGAAATATTATAATAGCCTGACTTTTTTTTTTAGTTTTATCGATTGAGCAGGGATTTCGTCATTGACTTGCATCTCTTTGAGAGGAACACGTGTCTGAAGTCTGGACGCTTTTAAAGTAGGAAAGGTAAGAATATCTAACCAAAGTTAGGCAAATATTTACCTGCCTTGCTATGGGCGTCTTTATTGTTAAATCATATTTGAATTTTGTCAGTTTTGTGCCGTGGAAAGGGGGTGAGATGTTTTTTCGCATTCGGGAATCTTTACTGAGACAATTGGACAATTTCCGAACGATTTGCTACACACAATTTTGCCCGATCGCGTGGCGTTTTTATACATGGCGTATAAAAAGTTTTTGCAAACAAAATGGGTGAAAAATCTTGGCCCAGTGATTCTATCTTCGTGTAATGGTGATTTTTCATCAAATAACGCATTTTAAGAGAGCGAGAGTAGGCTTATCCATTATATACTCAGTATTCAATTGAAAAAAATTGTGACAAGACAAAACATTCTCTCAATAGACACGAGACAGATACGATAATCTTATGCATGGCCATCGACTTCTCTCAGTCACAATGCAGAGTGGGGGAATAACTTACCTAATGCAGTTATTTATTGCTTTTTATTTGCCCCAACTCGTAGTTAATACACTCCATTCCTTGTCACGTATGTCATACATGTTTCAAGCGCAGCAGGAATATTTTAAAACTTTTCTGATGCAATTATTTGATGCTTTTTGTTTGCCCTAAATGTAAATCTATTCTGGTTATCAGAATGGACATGCGCGTGACACTTGTGCTGGTGGTCTTTGTTGCCATTACAATGGGAAAACGTTTGAGGAGCCGTTTTGATTTCAAAGAGGATGATGAGCTACCACAGGATGACAATGTAAGAATACTTTTAAGTTAGTGCAGTTACAGGAGAGCTTCCTTTAAGATACTACTACTGCGTTGTGTACTATTTCCTTTACTGATGAAGATTTCTATAAATACGAAGTAAAGAATCTGACTGATCGAGAAGGATAACCAGTTGGTTATTCACTTTGGTAGTAATGATTACAATGTGCGTTATAGATCGAGACCATGAATGACCCTGGTTGTCTACGTTTTCCAACTATTCTTGGACCTTCAAGTCACACTTGCTGCCCGCCAAAGAGATGGTAATTATCCTATAAGAAACAATTTTAATAAAAGCTCACTTTTTCAGTTGAGTTAAAGATTTAACGATGATACCATGCCATCATCCCTTCACTGTCGCTGTCCCCGTCTCTGTTACTGTCACTGTCGCTGTCCCCGTCCCCGTCCCCGTCCCCGTCCCCGTCACTGTCACTGTAACTGTCACTGTCCCTGTCTCTGTCTCTGTCTCCGTCACTGTCACTATCATTTTCACTGTCACTGTCACTGTCACTTTTCCTGTCACTGTCACTGTCACTGTCACTGTCACTTTCACTTTCACTTTCCCTTTCACTGTCTGTCACTGTCCCTTTCCCTTTCCCTTTCCCTTTCCCTGTCCCTGTCCCTGTCACTGTCCCTTTCCCTTTCCCTGTCCCTGTCCCTGTCACTGTCCCTGTCCCTGTCTCTGTCTATTTTACTGCCTCTTTCTCTGTCAATGACAGTGTCATCATCATTGTTATATTCCTCGTCATCCTTGTTATTGACATCTCATTTTATTTCATTTTTTTTTTCAGCGTTGGCCCACATGGATGGTGCGTCAATTGATCTACAACAGTGTCAATCCACGATACCAGAGCAGTGCATCTCTGCCTGATTTAACAGCCAGAAAATAACCATGAAAGCTAATTGTAGCCAGCACCTCTTTAGAATAGAATTCTATGAATAAACTTCAATAACATACTGTCTGAGTGATCTCTTGTCGCATTAAGAGGATAAAAATTTATAAATTGCTAAAAAAAAAATAGGTCTCTAAGATTGATTGAAATAGGGACTTCTAAATGAGGAGAAACTTCCAAATTTTAGTCGAGATTGCGCTACAAAATCAACACAATCAATAAATATTTTAGAGTACAAAGAGCTATTCTAGTCCAATCGCTCCAGTATCTATAGTCCTAAACCTGTTTTAAACTTTTGACACAGAGAACTTTCTGAAACCTCATTATATTTTGAATAAATGGATAACTGAAAGTTTCGTTAAAAGCACCTTTCTAATCATAAATATTACAAACAATTTACAGCTTTCAATTCGGCAATAAATAAGCCGCCAACAGGGACTTTTAAGAGCAGATAGTTATTGAAAGTTGACTGCCCGCTTCATAGAAGAGAGAATGGAACGATAAAATCCGGAGAACATAGATAAAAGCGTTTTCAATTAACTTCTTTTGTTTTCGCCGGGTGGAACAGAATTGTCCTGCTGAAATGTGTTCTACTGACTGCTTTCTTCAGTTGAAGACTGTTAGTGATGGCTAGGGCCGAATGAATACGTTTATATGTCGTCAAACATGCAACCAGGTTGATAGCTTCCTAAGTTTCTCTAAAAAACCGAAATTTTAATACCAAACTCTTTAAAAACGGTAAAATATCAATGATGTAGAGAATATCAGTGGCAAGTTTTAGAACGCTGGTAACGTTCAGCTGTTTTTTAGGTCGAAGGCCAATGCAGGAAACGCAATAAATAAACATAGTCCTTCAGCTATCTGCCTTTAGGAACGTAAAACCAATCAGCTCCTGTATAACATCGGTAAACTCGGCTACCGCGCCTTTATGCATTTTAAGGTGAACTATTCTCGACATTGCTTTGAACTACTAATTCGACATTCCCCTCATAAAAAGGCCCAATCCTTTAATCCTTTTACACGCCATTTTTCGCAGAACAGGTTCGCTAATAGACCTTTTTTCTAACTTTCCAAGCACCCACTCAACTCATAAGCTTCAAATGTCAAGTACTAATACGCACCACCCTGTCGTTTCACCCGCAACGCAACAGTCTTTGGCCCCGGGGGCATGCATTTTGTGCAAGAGGTCTGTGAGGGGCTTGGTACTTAGAATCGGTAGAACCGAACCCTCGAGGACTTCTTGAGTGCTCACATCGCTCGCCGACTCGAAACGCTTGGGTTCGCCGTTCGTGTCGCAGCGCCAATGAAAACCTGAGGTGTGTGGCCTACAATGCCAGAGCCTATTTTGCTTTCCATATCATGGGGGACTATGAAGGGTCCAGGAGTATTTCTACTCTCCCAGGAAAGGGTGGTACTCTTTACTGAGAAAAGCTCGATTCGTTTAACTCAAAACAACCGTGAAAAACGCCAATAGGCAGTTATTTTATTTCAAAGATCAGTGGAGCTTATTATTTCTATTTTTCTACCGGTTACGAAAAGTTTCGGACTTGAATGGAACATGAAATCGCACGTTTAAATATCTTCACTAGCTCCACAAAATCTCTGTACTTTCTTCGATTTGCGCTCACTTCGGTTTAATGACATTTTCCATCCCATTTACTGTAAATCATTAAAAATAAAGTAGAGTTCTAATTAGGTATTACAAAAAATATTTAAAAGCTGAAAAGAACTCGGTAGGGTTCATTACACTGCGCGGATACTCCATATAATTGTGCTTATTACAAAATGCTCGGATATGAGTGGTTCCTTACAGCCCCTATCTGCTTTAAGTACAAAATGTCTGATTTTACCTGTCCGATTACAAACACTGGTTACTGGACAGAATCGGGCAGGCCAAAACAGACAATTAACGAGCCAATAAAAATTAAACATTTAAAGTCATTGGCCAATAAAACTTAACTACCTAACCAATGCCGGCCAATCGAAACAAAGAAAAACTTTTTAAGCAAGCAGGTTGAGAGGTTCACACTGAAAACAAACATGGAAGAAATTAACTAGTCTATTGACTGGTATTCAGGGTATGTGCCCTTACATTAAATATTTAATTCCTGAGTTTCTCGCATTTTGTTATCGGCACAGGTGGCCGTCGCACTTCATGTCGGACAATTCAGGGGCAATCACGCTCATAGTTTCATATAAGTCTTGCGCTACGCGCTTGGACAGTTTGAAATCACTCGCTAGGTTACTCCCTGAATTATACTACACTCATCCCTGTTAATGCTTGATTAGTACACGTATGGTAAACTGAAATGGCGACTTTTTATGTATGTGCGAGGTTTCTCAACACCTAAATATTTGTAAAAATGTCATGCCTCAACTCAACTCATATGATTTAAATGTCGAGTAATACTTACCAAGTTTGATCCGGAGTGCAACAGTTCGTGGGAGTGGTAATAAAACGACGGTAGCATTTTTTACAAGCTCTCTTCTTCCAGGGCCACCCTTGCTGGAGAATCGAACTTTACCTTGTATCTATGAGAGACATCAGCAATGCACTATTAAAATAAGAGCATAAGTACCTCTCATGTCGATGTGTGAGAAAATAAAACAAAAGCCAACAGACAAGTAATTACATGTAAATATTTACTATTTATCAATAGCATCATGACACCGTACCTCATCACCCTGTTTTAAGCCAAAACGGCTCCTCAAATGAAGTCCCATTGTCATGGCAACCAAGACTATCAGTATAAGTGTCACGCGCATGTCCATATTGATAACCTGAATAGATTTGCATTAATTTAACAAAATGTCTTGAATTGTGGCAAAATGATGAAATTCGGAAAGTTCCATCAAATGATTAGACAAGAAAAAAAAAACAGAAAACAGTCGTGGTTTCATTTGCTGCCAGAATTATTAAAGGAGTCTACTAGGCGTAGATACAAGAAAATTGATTATTGTGCATTAGACAATTATCTATTAAATGACAATCTTTAATGAGGAAACTTTTTCACTAAAAAGTGGTTTACAAAAAGGACCTCGAAAATTAAAAATTAAAAATTTACAATGAATAAAAATGCTAAAAGATGCTATTAAAAACTAATGTATCTTATGTGTAATACAAAACTTAAATCAATGAATTAAAAATCTGACGCTTCAAAATATTTACATTATCAGAGGCTCGTATAGTTTTGTCCAGCGAGTTAAAATCACTTACAGCATGATAGCCAGTTCTTTGTTTACCCCAGTTTCTTTTAACGGATGGAATTTTGAGGTTTTCTTTATTTCTTGTGTTGTAACTATGCTGTTCTTGCTGAGTGACTAATGTTAATTCGTGATGCGTGAGACCATTAAGACATTTATATACATGTACGCATCGGCGCTGGAAGCGCCTTTTTTCTAGTGTTAACCACTTCAGTGTAGTTAACGCATCAGACGCAGAGGAATACAGTGGTCGATCTAATATTATTTTAGCCGCCTTATTTTGAAGCACTTGCAAACTAGACATTAAAGTTACATTATGTTTGTCTCCCCAAACTAAATCAGCATACTCGAATAAGGGCATAACAAGGCTTTTATAAAAAAAGGATGCGCGCCTTAAACGGTAACAAATGCTTAATGCGTCTAAGTAGGCCAAGCCTTTGATTTACTTTCCCTGCCATGTATTCGACATGATTTGTCCACGAAAAATCAGACGATATTAAGATTCCAAGATATTTGAAAACAAGTAACATTGTTTATACAATGATCAAAGATTGAAACAGTTAGAGCTATTTTCCTCTGTAACTTCTTGTTACTGCCTATAAGCATGCATTTGGTTTTGTCCAGATTCAGTGTTAACTTATGTTCATTCAGCCATTTCGCCACAGCCAGGAGGTCTTGGTTGAGCTTTTCAGTCAGCTCCTGAGAGGAAGACCCATAGCAGTAGATCACCGTGTCATCTGCATAAAGTGATGCTTGACAGGCATCTAGAACGCTTGGCAAATCGTTAATGTAGATGACAAATAGCAGAGGACCCAGAATACTTCCCTGAGGGACCCCATGGGTAACTGGCAATTCATCAGACAACTCATTCCCACAACATGTACGCTGTTTCCTGTCAGTAATGTAAGAGCGGAACCACTGAAGCGAGTTCTCACATAAACCAATTTTGGAAAGCTTGCGTAACAAAATCCGATGGTCCACGGTGTCGAAAGCCTTGGTTAAATCCAAAAACACGGCCCCACACAGTTTACCTTGTTCCATGTTCAATAAGACTTCATCAGCAAATGATGTCAAAGCAGATTCAGTAGAGAGCCCCTTCCTGAATCCAAACTGTTTCCTTGTGAGAAGGTTGTTAATAACCAAGTACTGGTACAACTGGGAATGCACGGCTTTCTCGAGAATTTTACTGAGTGTCGGTAAAATAGAGATAGGTCGATAGTTCGATGCATTTGACCGGTCGCCTGATTTAAACAAGGCTGTAATTTTTGAGCATTTCCACAATTTAGGAAATTTACCAGTAAGAATCGATCGATTCAACAGCTTAGTGATGGAGGGAGTGATTGTATTAGCAGATCTCTTGAGTAGTCTAGCACTAATTTTGTCCAAACCAATTGCTTTATTTGTCTTCAAAGAGGTAAGCTGCTGAAGCACAAACGATTCCTCTAGTTCAGTTAACTGGAACTGAGACAACGGTTGTTCTAAAACCAAGTTGCAATTCGACCAGGTAGTCGTTATTTTGTCAGCTAGGCGCTTGCCTATGGATGCAAAGAAGCTATTCAAAGCAACAGCAATGGATTTGGAAGTGGTGTGCTGAATGCCATCGGAAATGATGCACTGAACCTTTTCTGAGGATGAATTACGATTGCATGCTTCGTTTACAGCTTTCCACATTTTGCCGTGATCTCCTCTGGCTTCCTCGATAATGTCACAGTAATATTTCGACTTAGCAGATTTTACTAAGCGGTTTACTTTGTTCCTCAGTTTCCTGTAAGTGTTCCAGTGCTTTTCTGAGTTCGATTTACGTGCTTTACGATGATACCAGTCTCGATCTCTCATTGATTCGCTAATTTTGCTATTCATCCAAGGAAGAGGTGTTCCCTTCACACGTCGTCGTTTGACAGGTGCATGATCGTCTGCAACTTCTGAAAACAGTTTGTTCCAAGTTAATAAAGCGTCATCGATATTGTTTTCATTGTCAACGACGTGCCAAGGAACATTCCTAAGATCTTCGTTAAATGAATTCGCATCGAAATTCTTGTAAGAGCGATACTCAAACATTCTTGGATGTGCTTTTGTGTGCACACCAATCTTTAGAATGCAAAACACCAGGTAATGGTCGCTCAATGGAAACGGAACAACACCAGATTTAACAATGCGATGTTCATTATTGACAAAAATCAGGTCAATCAAGGTCCGTGAGGTGTCAGATATTCGAGTAGGCTCTTTTATCAGCTGTGTGAAGTCAAAAGCGCGCGAGAAGTTGAGAAGTAGTTGTTTGTCTTTCTTGGGCAATTTTGAATTAGGCATCATGTTTGCGTTTAGATCTCCTAAAATGACCACATCCGATTTTTCAAGATCAACAGCAGGCATACTATCTCGCAGAGACGAAATAAAAGTGCGGAGATCGGCATCTGGTGCTCTATAAGCGCAACATAATAACGTTGGCTTACATTTATCTCGAATTAACTCAATCCATAAACATTCCTGTCCACCAGTATTGATATCATTCCGCAAACGAAACGCCAAATCTTCTCTTACATACATAGCAACTCCGCCATATCCCTCTTTATTGCCAGTGCGATCTAACCTTATGCACACAAATCCAGGGAGTTTTATTTCAGCATCACTTGTTGAGGAATCCAGCCAAGTCTCGCACAGAGTTAGCACGTCAAAAGTTTTGTTGTTAATTCCCTCAAGACGCAGAGAGTCGGTTTTGTTTGCGAGACTTCGTATATTCAAGTGAGCAATCTTGAGACCTCTAGTGGACTTGATATCAGCAAATGTCTGGTAGCCGGGATTAATCTCAATGTCACCAGCAAGAGCAATAAGAGTCAAAGCAAAACAGGCACGATGAAAAAGCTTACAAAGCATAACACTCTTCAGTCGTCCATTAGACTCTTGCCTCCGGGTCGGTTCGTTTCGATGAAATGAAGCACCAGCAACTTCAGCCCTGCAATTCATCTGGGAAACAAAATACGTCTCTCTATCGTTAAGCAAAGTGTTCTCATATACATCTGAGAACCTGAAGAACTCCAAAGTGATGTAAATACAGAGAAACACACATAAATTTGCGGAGAGCTTGAAGCCGCGTCCGAACGCCATGATAAAAGTATCACCTCGTGGGCGTTGGATAAGTAGGGCGTGTGATTATCAAATGAATGCCGCAACTGAAGACAAAGAATCATGGTTCTAGAGGTTCCAATATAGGTTCGGCGGGATGTGATAATGGGATGTGGGATGGGATAAGAGAAATTTTAAAGGCGAGATGCGGGATGAAAATAGGAAGGCGAGACCGGGAAGGCGGGATAGAGGATAGGACGGGTATAAGCCCGTAACGTCCAGCGAAACGAGTATCACTTTTTTCGGAAGCTCTGTTTCTTCCCATGAAGTTGATGAAGTCTGTTGTATCTCTGAGATATGACTCCTAGTGTTAGGCGATCGGCTGAAGAATTTTTATCCACTACTGTGACAGTAAAACTCTACTGTTGGTCCTTCTGATGATGGAGGGTTTTTTTTTTGTCTCATTTAGAAATGACCGTAAACACACCGAGGAACATCCGTTTTTTAAGCGTTAAATACGCATTAAGTCTTTTCCTTTTTCCATAGTGATAGTACATCATAAATATTGCAAAGGCTAATTTGTCCATTAGTTGGTGGTGAACTAAAGCAACTTGGGTTTAACCCAGCGGGATCGGGATTAAAATGTTCATTGCAGCGGGATGGCGGAATGGCGGGATGGAATGAAAAATATCGGCAGAATGCGGGATTGAAAAAGTCTATTTTGGACCCTCGGTTCTAGGCTTATAATATGTATTTGAAATGTTAACTTATGAACACCTAACGCATTTCAGTCTGCATCAGTTCGGACTGGACTCAAAACTTGCGGGGTTGTTCCTTCTGGAAGTGAAGCTCTAGTGAAAAGAAGCTATTACATATTTGCTCACATGGAGTTTAGTCGATCCCCGAACTAATGCGTTGTTTTACCCTCATGCACGGCTGATAGGATACAAATGCTGTGCAGTTACGAGAATTGTGATGAGTTCCCGCATTAGGGGTTAAAAGTGGCCCAAAATCACACATAAACTTTGATCAGATATCATACCTTTTCGAAACTTCAGATAGATGTTCTCCCTTGGAGCAATACTAGTCGATTGCGATGACAAAATAGATCTCTTTATCTATTGCTGAAGTAAATAAGAAACTTCATTGAACTTTTTTCCACCCTTTAGAGAGCCAATAAAAAGGTAAGTTATTAATATTACTTAATTATCTTATTTTATTTTATCATATCTATCAAAGTATCTTACAAGTGACCATCCTCTTTGTGAAACATAGGCGCCTTTTAATGGCTCGTTCATACACCACTCTAAAGGAACAGCCTACTAAGACCTTCCCTAAGGGTTTTTCATGCAAACATTTGAGATGTTTTCCACAGTTGCATTTACTCCACGCTTAAACCCAAAACCCATATTTAATACAATACAATAAAACGCAATATTCTTTAGTTAACGAAGGTGACGTAATTAACCCAATGAGTTATCTAACTTACGGTTTTCACAGCAGTACAAATGCATATATTAAATAATGACTAATCAACACTACCTATTTGCTTAAGATCATTATCAAGGCAATTAAAAAGGGTGGCAGCCCTTGGAAAGATTTACGTAAAACCCTATACCAATTTAGAACAAAACATCAATCCAGCTAGTAATTTATTTGTTTCGCCATTGTTTTGTATACACCTGGTTAGAGGGAAATTTTCCCTCTAGGAAAGATTTCTGTTTAACTCCATACTTTCAAATCAAATAACTCTACGTATCATGAAGTCAGATTTTAATTCCGTTATTGGTTTAGTTACGCCCTAAACTAACCATTTTATTACTTTGACCCTCATCAACCCTCGGTGGGTTCAAAGGAAAGCGACCTGTTCTAATGAGAATCCTTTATTTAACATAGATTAGCATAAATGCATAGTGACCTGAACTAATTAAACCACCTAAATACATCTGAATTTGTCCGATCTTGAATCCGGCCGGTATTTTCAGAATTTAGAGTCTTTAATCCTAAGAGTCCGAGTTGACTAAAACGGCGCCAATGTTTTGTCCATTAAGGATTAGCTGACAACACAAGCGAATCAATTATCTCTTGCCAACTAGGTAATAAAAAAAAAAAACCAGCTTTAGGCATTTCCTTTGTTGTTGAACATATTGTTTTAGATGTCCTCGTAATTTCGTTTTGTACGTTTGTCACATTAAAAGAAGGGATCTTTGGCGGTCAGGCCCTCAACGCCGAGGAAGACGTTGATTAAAAAATGAATCTATATTAACGGTTAGAATTTTTTGCGAATAGCTGGATGCGTGTACCTTCTCTTACAGCGCCACACCTCAACTACAGCTTCACGCACGTGAGCAACGTTGAGTTCCAAATGGGAACTTAAATGACTCGCCGTCAGGGTTTCGGTTCTAACACCACGCAAATTTTGGTAATTTCAAGTTGTTGTCTTTCAGAGGACGGCTAAGACATTTACGAAGTTTTAAAACACTCGAGCAGAGCTATTGTTCTGCCCATGATATCTTTTGTTTACCACAAAATATCAAGAATGCACAAAATATCATTAAGACCTTGGGTTTACTTTTTCATGTCTTAGTTTATTCCAGTTTCATTCATTTTGTTCCACAGTTCAATGGACACCAAAAGCGTCCTTCAAGCACTACCTTTACGTATCTCAGTTTTGTGGAAAGGTTTTCCGGACGTAACAAGTCTCTCGGCTCAATACATAACATGGACGAGGGAATTTGACAAGAAAAACTGCCTGGAGCAAAATAATGTGGTAAAATGAAGAAGAGAATGGCAGCAGAGTGAAGTTGACAGAGTAAATTATATTGGACAGTTCATTTAGAAAACTTAGGGAGACATAACTCGGAATGTTTTTGTATCTTAAGTTCTCTTCCAAAGCTGTAATGGTCAGTCGCATATAATTTGTGATTGCTGCCGCCGGAGCTGTAACCATGCTTTGAGAGATTGGAATCGGCTGCATGACACAGCAAGACGAACCATTCATCTGACTGACTCAGACAGCTTGTTTCTCTCATCTTGATGTAACAGCTCGCTCTTTGCTGAAGTCATAGTTATACTGGAAGAGAAAAAACAAACGCGAAACGAAATTTCGACCAAAATACATGTCACTTTTAACCAGCCTAGGCCATGCAAATTTAGAAAATTTCAAGACATTGCCTAATGGCTAATAGGATGAACTAACAAATATATCCCGATTTATAACTTGGCATAAGAAGACCGAGCTGAAATTCTTAGTTCATAGTAATAAGCTGGTTCCGAAGTTGATCCCTCAAGAGGCATTCTCGGGGAATCTAAGCTTCATGGGAACAATGAACAAGACTGCAATCGGGCCTTGTAAGCCTGGGAGCAGTCTCTCATTACCGCTGCAGCACTGATCACCAAGCCCGCAGGTTTGGAGCCGGCTTCAACGGAAAGTTCCACTTACCTTTACGTCTATTTCACTGACAGATAAGCTTTGCATAGCGGGAATCACAGGCTGAAAAAAAGATACAACACCCTCGTTAAAGAGAGTATGTTGAATATCTTCTCTGTTCTCTGTTAAATATTGGATAACAAATGATCTTCACCCCTTAATATCATAATTTTCTCAAAATAAAGACGCCCAACCACTGAACCACCCCGTTCATTTTCTCATTCCTATTTCTAACTTTAAATCCTTGCGTTTTCGCTCATGCAAAGAATATTCGAATTTAAGACAAGTCGGCGCAAACCTACATTCGAGCAAAAACGATTCTATGTTGTTCATTAAGATCACACTGCAACGCTTACAGCTGTAAGGTCTACTTAGCACAGCCGTCAGACGTAGGCGAATGTGCAAACGCTGTGGTGACTAGGCGGCGTGCTTTCAGGATGTTAGAATCAAGTTGTCTAACAAGAGAGTTATAAACAACTGCATGAGCGAGCAAGTCGCGGTGTTTGAAAATCGTTTGACTTTTTCCAAAAAGCTCAAGACACAATGGTAACCAGAAAGAAATCCATACGTAGACAAACTTTGTGTTCGAAAATAATCCATTTTCCTTTTTTTTTTTTTTTTTTTACTTCGTTTGCTTTCACAGAATCCTATGAACTAATTAACATTTCTTTTTTCACATATCTTGTGTGTCAGCGGTGGTTTCTTAAGTTTTCCTTTGAAATTTTAAGCAGCACATTAACGCACTACCGGCCAAAATTGGTTCCCTTGCGCATGTCCTACATTATGAGCACCGCTGTGGTAGACGACTTTAACCTACCCCTGACTTTTTCCACAGCATCTCAAACTTGGAATTGACCTCAAACGGAAGGCCTTCAATTGCTATCAAGAATAAGAAAAAAAAACTGAGTATCACTGGCAAACAAATGCACTGTATCTTTACCCATGTTTGGGCGATAATAAAGATGAGCACTGACATAATTCAAAGACCTCAGCGAAGAAAACAAAGAGCAAAGTGTTACATAAGAAAGAACAATTGTCACAAATATTGCGACAGAACACCACTGAGCTCGCAGATCATGCTGCTTAGAAAGTGTTCATTTTCTGGTGCAGGTAAGTGTACATGAACATGTATGTATTCACACCTGTAGTTTGTATAAGTGAGCTCTCTTAATTAAGAAGCAAGTTTCCAGAGATGGAAGTTGTTTAATATTAATTTCATCTCTAGGTGGTTCATTCAAAGATCATGGTTACTTATGGTGAGGAAGTCAATACAAATCAGCCGCAATAATTTCCTTTCCATTGTGCTCTTTCCCTTCACTTCATCCATTCCCTTCTAGCGTTCTTCTACCACAAGAAACCGAAGTTTAAGGTTTTATTCTGTTGTAAAATTTTCCTCTTCTCCAAGTATCCTATCACATTGGTTGCTACAGACAAGGTTATACTCACCAGAACTTGCTCCAGGTTTAGCTGACACTGCAGGAAGTGCTTGATAACCTAGCTGGTGCTGCTGGGGACTTGGGACTGGAGCCTGACCATACCTATGGAAAGGTAAAGACACTGTAAACGTCTGGCACAGAATGAGTTTATTTTCTTTGTGCTTAGCTAATGGATATCTTTGTGTATGCCAAGGTAGATCCAGGGTGTTCTTAGAAGGGGTGCACCACAAAGGAATGAAGTAACTGACACATGATA
The DNA here is from genome assembly GCF_964200805.1 of Pocillopora damicornis. Lineage (NCBI taxonomy): Eukaryota > Metazoa > Cnidaria > Anthozoa > Scleractinia > Pocilloporidae > Pocillopora > Pocillopora damicornis. The sequence goes on from NC_142673.1 coordinate 6,794,465, forward strand.
CAATAAGAAACATTTTAAAGCGAACAGAAAAGAAGGGCAGTAACATAATGTGAACTACTAAGAATACATAGCAAACAGTACAGTAGATTTTGCATAACCATGAAGTTACATTAGAAAGCTGGAGATCATCTCAAAGGGGTGGGGTTGTGCATCCCCACTACCCTTCCCCAAGATCTGTCCCTGGTATTAGTTGTAAGTTTCAAAAATATATTTTTTAAGAAAGCATACAACATCCATATTTCTAAACATAATAGTCCAATCATTACTGGCATGTGCCATTGATACTTTTTCAGGCACATTACTTCTTGTGTTCACTAGATGGCTTGTATGATCTGAGCCTAAGCTAACCTTTTACACCCTGAGATCAGTATCCATATTCTCTTTACTTTTCTCTATACATTTCCTTTGGTCCAAACAAGGAGAATTTGTTTAACAATCAAAGCATCTTAGGTTGGCAATCATTTCCTATATTCTCATGATTTTAATGAACAATTCAGCAGTTTTACTGTAAGGAGAAATTAGGTGCTGGTCATTTGATGGGTTAAATGAATAACTGCTTTTATTAGGTCAAACATAGCTTGTTTTTGCACAAAAGCTCAGCTGGTTGCATATGATATTCACCAACTAATTTTGATGTTAAATTATGGATACCAACTGTTTAATATTTTTTTATTTCATGTTAGCTTTTTATGTAAAGGAAACTAACCACTGATTTTGAGGAGGTACACTATATGGATTCTGATGAACTGAAGGTGGTCCTGGTGGTTCTCTTGTCATTGGAGCTGCTTTGAAACACACTGACAAGTTATTTACCTCATTCCTGGAAAAAAAAACACACATATACATTCCTCAACAACACTTGACCATGAAACTGGATCATCAGAGGTATAGAATAGTCCTAAAAATGACTGATAATGGTCAAAGTCGATGGTACTTCAGCACCCAGTGCAATACATCAGTCGATAGAGGAGTTTGTTGGTCATTTAACCCTTTTGCTCTGATAACATCATGCCTGTTCTCAATACTGTTCTCTACAAAATTCCTAGGGTGCTGACAAGGAGAATTTTTTTAAAAATCAAGAGCTTCTTAAGTTGCTGAATTAATTTCCCTCATTCTTGTGACCCTAATGAGCGAGTCTGGGGTGATATTGTTGGGATAAATTAGATATTAGTCACTCTCAAGGGTTTAAAGGGTTAGGGTTGAAATTCTGGTGTATGGACACTTATTGGCCAGTTTTGCCACCATGTTATTGAAAACTAGTTTGATTAACTGGAGGATTCAGAATATCACTGGGTGAAAAATTTGACAGTGTTGGACTGAGCAACAGATGCCAGCTTTAGTTGGAACTTTGAGCAATTAAGGTTCCATCAATCAGGATTCTGCCATGCAGCTGTTTGCAGAAAGGTTGTCAGAAAAAAGGAAAAATAGCACATAACAATTTCAAAAGGTGATGAATGAATTTTAATAAGTGAAACAAGTAAATATGGAGAAAAGGACTGATAAATGGAGGATAAACACCCATATGCACTTGGATACAAGAGGAAAAAAATCATAGAATATTATGTTGTAAACAATTTTTTGTTAGGTCACTTTGAATTTGCTCACATTAAGTTTACATCATTTCTGCCATTTACTGGGGTAACTCTGTTCTTTTTTCATTTTTCATCAAGTTTAGAATTAAAAATCAGTCTTGGGAACAAAATGAATTCATCAGACCTGAGAACTACCCACAATGCTTTTGGGGATGTTGCATACACTCCCCCTGTTTCTGACAACCTTAATGCAAATAGCTGTACAGTATATAACACAGCAGCTCTACTGTCACTAGGTGTATCCATTCATAACAACTCCCTGAAATTACACTTTAAATCTTTATAACCTCAACTCAGCAGGCACATTCTCCATATTTAAGTCCTGGAAAAGCAAGGCACTGATGTAGAGATACTTACGTAATTAATTTGTATCCAGGAGGGGCTGTTTCTCCTTTGTTTCTGTTAATTAACACAATATCAAAGACTGCACTGACAGCTGTCTTGCTTGCCTTGATTTTGAAACAAAGAAAATGTTTCCGCAGAGCTTTGTCATCTGGAAGAAAGAGAGAAGTTACATGACTGTATAATATACAAAGATCTCTAAGATATTAACCTTTTAACTCCCAAGATCTCATTAGTACTTCTCCTTAATGTCTGCCAAATGATTCTCTTTACGTTAGTTTAGAGAATTCAATATCGGATCAATTAGTAATCTCATAATTGATATTTTTCTTTATTCTCATCCCTTGACCACATAATATTGTGTAGATGTAGGGAAGTGTTGAGAAAGACTCATACAAGTACATAAAAAGTATTTAATTAATTACTTTTGGCAATCACAAAAGCAGAGACTGACTTTTTTATCTTTAACCCTTTCACTCCCAGATCTCATATTAAGTAATACTCCTTACTGTCTGCCATACAGTTCTTATGATGTTAGTAAAGAGAATTTGGTATTGGATCAATTAACAATTGCCCAACTGATATTTCTCTTTATTCTTATCACATCTTTTCTTGACATTGTATTGATTTTGAAAGGAGAAATTCTGTTTTGGTCAGAGTTAATGCTGCCTGGGTTAACCCTTTAACTCCCAGAAGTGATTGACATGAAACTTCTCCCTAAAATATCCATACATATATCCAGCAACCAGGTAATGAGAATATTCAAACTTATCAGGTAAAAGTCATCAAATAACAAATTCTTGTACCTGATTTGTAAGGACATGTATCGCAGCTTCAGGGGAGAATTAACATTAGGATCTTGGGAGTTAAAGGGTTAAGGATGGATATAAAGTGGACATTAATTATAAACAGCACAGTCATACTACTTAACAATCAAATTTTTTGCCACTTAAAGCCACATATTTGCTGCTCATTAAAATCTTGTAATTTAAAATATGATGCAATAATAAAATAACTACTGGTAAGTAGAAACTCAAGCCCTTGCTGCTATCTATTACTGTAAAACTGTTTATGGAACTGTACAATAATTGCAAAAACACAGCAAAGAAGGAAAAGTCCTTAAGGAACACAAAACCAGTGCATGTGTAGGAAAAAAAATCAGAACTTCACTCCTAGACATAATTAGTTCAGACACACATCTTCAGAACAACGTCTATGATGATTCCTATGCCCCTCTCCTCCTTCCAATGTTTTTAATAGTCCATTTTACAGTTGTGTGGCTGGATGCCAAGCCTTTGAAGAGGGGTAAAGCTAAGGATGACCTTGCTATGATATAAACTTTGCTGCTTTTCAGATGTAAATTACTTTGTTATCATTCTTAATAGATATTGGTCTCTTTCATGACAAGGTCATCTTAGGTCTCACTTCAAATCAAAGGCTTGGCAACTAAGTACAAAACTGTACTGAAAATGGTCTATTGCCAATGTTTCTATGCCATCTTGTGGATCAACATCGAGAGGGGCGGGATAGGCAAAGGGCGTCCCAACAAATGTGTTGGAGAGTACTGCTTCTCAAGTCTCATGCCTAGATAACCATGTTGAAGAACAACCTTGCCTTGAAGCAGAATAATTAAGTACTTCAGAAATTTGCCAAAGATCAATGGCTGCACATACCATCATCATGAGCTTTTGTGAGTGCTGTAAATCCTGCTGGCACATGATCATCCTCACCAATAATTGTTAGGTCTTCAATCACATTCTGTCCTCCCTAAGAAAAATTGATTATACATAGATTCAGTATAAAATTATTTTTACATTTGATTAATGAAAGAGATTTCCCAAGCCTGGTATACTTGGTTATTATACATAGTTTTGATGATTTAATTGCAAAATTTGAAACACAATTCAATCTGATGCAGCCTGTTGTGTGATAAACCTCAAGAAATGCTGCACAGTTTTTTTCTTTATTACACCTATTTTGAGATCACTGGTGGTCCCTGTAAACTTATTGGCTCTAGTTGGTGCAATTTATTCACGAATTACAACATTTTTTGCTTTAAATCACATCTTTTTCCCAGCCAATGAGCAGGCCACACTAAAACAAAACAACCAATCAGATTTCAAGGCTTGTTTAATGTAGCCAATCAAATTGCAGGAAAATGAAAGACAAAGAGTATCATGTGGCAAATTTTGCAACTTTTATTTCCAAACTCATATTTTTCCCCCCAAAAAAATGGATGAATTTAATTTCAAACCAGCTCAGTACTGCATCAATAAAATATTTGAACTGACCAAGTCCTATATTTGGGACAACAAACTCAGTTCAATTACCATTATTTATATGCATTGGCTATCATATGCTATGTTTTAAAGCTGACTCAACCATCTAAGAGAAAGGCTACTGTTTAAATTTTTAACCATCACAAATTTTGATAAACTTTGTATAGGGTAAGTTTACTATCTTTCTTCATAAGCTGGTTACCTGTCTTCCAAAGCAAAGATAACGTTTCCCTTTATGTCTCCATGTGCTGTCAAATAACTGCCCATCATTACCTTGAACAGTCTTTGTAAGCTTATTGAGTGAAGAAGTAAAATTATACAAAAGAAAATGAGTGAAAGCATAAAAGCAGCCACATTGTAATATTTGCAAACAGTTATATACAGCAATGGCTTAATAAAATAATCTCACTCTAATTAATTTTAATAAACAAGATTAACATAAATTGAAGCTACCACTATTTAAAAAAAATGTGTGGGACATGGAGATAAAAAGTTTAAATTGCCAGTTATGAATGAAGCCAAAGAAATGCGGATTTTATGGTCGAGCCCCGACTATTGAATGGGTGGCTAATGCTATCCTCTGGAAAGTTACCAGGAATTTTGAAAAAACGGGCCCTAGTTTGGTAAACAGAGAAATTGTACTGTTCTAAATGCAATCTTGACATTTTGAGGAGTGTGATCAACATTATTTAAGTTGTATGCAAAATACAAGTTTTAGTAAACAGGTTTGGTGATGAGAAATTTCTAAAACAAAATCAAAATTCTTATGAGTTCACTAGAGTGATTCTCCTTTGTAGATAGGGCTTGTAACTGGAAACCCTCTCTTTGAAACTAATCATGCAGCTTGTGGACTTGCTTTCAATATCTGGTACAGCAATCACAACACAATTTTGTGCCATAAAGACTGCAAGGACCATCACCTGTCTTTATACCATGCTAGAAAATTACATTAGTTGGAAATGATTGTACTCTCATGAAAAGCAAAACAAATTTGAGATAAAAAATTCAAAATAATAAAATTCATAACTAATTCATTAATATTTACCAAGACAAAAATCGAAATACTTGAAAACGTAGATATGATTACCAGACAGCTTTTCTGGCTCGCCTAAAAGGTTCATGGAGTTTGATACAAAGACAGTGTATTCCTTTCAAAAGTTATCTTACCATGAAGTAACCGGGTGGATAGCGTTCCTTCTGACAGACAATTTTTATGTCTGTTACAGGGGAAAAAGGAGCGGCCTGCATATCAACACTTTTCTCCCTCACGTTGGACGGATATAGCAACTTAGGGAAATATTCGAAGATACAAATCACAGTGGGGTAAGTGAAGGTCGACAAGCTTCGAATTCAATGGGTGTTTTGAACTTTAACATGAACGAGAGGCAAACTTCTAACAGGTTATGTTTGAGTATTGGAGTCGGAGACTACTCGGATGCAACGAATTTATTCCGACTAAGATATCACTCAACATCAGAGAGGCCGAGGTTTGTCGGCTGTATTCGGAACTGAGTCCCAGAATGCAACTCGCAGTTAGGGCAGGTGATGTGTTTTGAGAAAGAAGATGGCTTCGGGTGGGCCAGCCGAAGTAATCGACGCTGAAAAGACGCTGAATTGCGGCATCGAAAACTTTCAATCGGTGACTGAAGAACACTTTGAAGGCAATAATTTAGCTGAAGAAGGCCAAGATCCTGGTAGCTCTTACAGTTTCCCGGGAGAAACGGAAAACGAGAAGGACAACAATCAGTCAGCTGGTATGAGTTTCTAGATTCTCTCAAATTTTATCTTTCAGTGGAGCTTCTATCAACTCTGAAATGGGAGAATTGAGTATTTAACCTTATCTCTCGTAGGAATTAGCAAAAAAAAAAAAATGATTCCCTTTTTGTTAATTTGCAACTTAGAGGAGTTTTGCGATGGATCGATTATCCGAAGCGAAGTAAAAATTCAGCTTCAGAGTAATCACGTGAAAAAAATGGTTTGTGTATATCATGTGTGCCGTGTTTATGAGCTTGCGTTCCATTTGCGGAACGCAGATCGGCGAGTTTAGTATTCCTTTAATTTCGCAGTTCATCGTGGAATGTTGGAACACTTTGATATCGTTGCCAGAGTCTCTTCTTAAAATCGTTCTACTTGAATTATAAGTGTCATAATACCGTGCCGCTGCACAGAATGCGAATCGTTTACATGTATCGATATTTGAAATATCTTAGATTATGTTCGACCCGAGATTGAAGAGTAACAATTTAATCCTCACAGGAAAACTTTTCCTGACATTAATTTCTGCAGTAGACATTTTGCAATTTACATTTTCAGGATTTATATGTATCTTCTTCCATATGTACATTGTCAATCGGAACGTTAGGTCGTGTTCAAATTAAGCATGAACAGGAGGGCCTGTTTATCTAGATAGAGCAGGGAGCCTGTCTATTTGGTTATCTGTCTAAATGTGTGCTGATACTTCAATATACCCCCTTACTGCATGTCTCAGAGGCCTTATGCATTCCATAAGGCAATGCTCTGTGAAGAGTGATTTAATTTGTCACTTTTTGAGATGCTATTTGTCTTTTTTGCTATGAAAGATGTATTGCTGCAGTAATTGTTGTTTAAAAGTAAATAAATGGTGAAAATAAAGCCATGACTGTCTTGCTCTGCAAGAATAAACCTTTTACCAAGTAATGATATTAAGTGTGCAGCTAAAATCTGGATTAATAGGTGTTAGCATGGAGGTCTTTAGCTTAGCAGGTTCTTTTCAGGAATGGTCAATCTTTAAGTCAAGAGTCACATGGAGGGCTTTATTATTGTTGGAGGTAGACCAGTTTGAATGCTCAAGCAGTATTTGTGGCACCTCATTTTTAGCAGGCCTGATTGGATTCGTAACAGTTATTTTCAATTATTTCTGGAATAAAGTCAAATTGTTGGGTTGCATAGATTTGCCAGCTAAAGAGGAGGTGCATTATTTTATCAGGAGGCTGATGAAACAGAATGGAAGCCTCCTGATGTCTCAAGAACCCACCTTCTAACTTACATGTAACCCATAAAACTTAACATCATTATGGATATTCTCCATACTGTTCTTCATACATTTCTTTAGGTGTAAGCAAGGAGAATTTGTTTAGCAATCAATAGCTTCATTAGTCGGTGACGGTTTTCATTACTCTCATGACCTTAATCCTTTAACTCCCACGAGTGACAAAGACAGAATTTCTCCTTACAATTTCAATACAGTATCAACCAGATAAGTGATGAGAATAAAGAAAAATATCATTTTGGGGATAATTAATTGATCCAAAACTAAATTCTCTGAACTAACATTATAAGAATTGTGGTTGACAGTGAGGAGAATTTCAAATTTGATCTGGGAGTTAAAGGGTTAATGCGTGATACAGGAGTGTTAATTTTTAAGGAGAAATTAGGTTGGACTAACACTTGTGTGTTTAAGGGAAAGAGATTCTGTCAATGTGGAGAAAATCTTTGCCTTTTCCTGACCCTGATGTTCCAGCGAGGGGTTTTATACTTGTAGAGTTTAAAGCTAATTGAAAAAAATTTCAAGTCTGATACTCTGGTACGTTTGTAATAGCATTTGGTTCCATGTGCATGAACCATGAATGTTGATTTCTTCAAATTCATTTCTGAAAATGTTCTTTTTCTTTTTTGTCTTACAAAATACAGTAGCTTAAGTTTAATTAACTGTTATTTTGTGATGCTACATGTATATTGTCATCAATTTTGTAAAACTGTATTTGATATGTCTCCCTTTCATTTTATTTAAAGCCTCATCAGTGTCAGAAGATGACAATGAGTCTGTTCTGCAGTCATCAAGAGCTCCAAATACAAGTGCACTAGAAACATTAGTACGCACTGCCTGTGAAAGTCTTGCAGTATCAACACTTCTTGCAGGAAATTCTTCATCAAATAACCTGTTAGATGCTCCTTGTCATCAGCCTTCACAGGATACACCAGTTGGCCATGCCTCAAGACTGAGAATAGTGGCTAGTAACTCAAGTGCCAGCCCAAACCTGTATGCTCCATCCACTAGTGCTCTTGGTGAGACTTCAGCAGCTGATGATGCAGTATTTAGTGTCATTTTTGGGCATCGGGATCCTAACAGCAGAGCTAGTGCAGTAGAAGAGGAGCATGATACCTCACAATCCAAAGATCTTCCAGAACCAAGTTTAGATTTAACCCATAACAGACTCTCTGATATGGGAGATGTTGAGGTATGAAAACTGTTTAAGTTAGGATTTGATCAATATATACAGTAGGAGTAGTTTAAGTTGAATTTGATATACTCCCACTGGGTGCATTTGTTAGCCATGTTACTGTAAGGTACATCATGCTATATTTGTATACAGTATGCTGTCTGTGCTTAAGAAGAAGTTCTTCATATATAACGATCTTATACCTTTGTTCAGTATTTTATATGAACTACTGTATAAGATGTCTTCAAGGAAGTACATGTAACCATCATTCTAACTGTAGCTTCATTTAAGTCCATGTGCAGATTATGCCTGAAGTACTGTTGTGCTAATTTAGAAATTAGATTGTGTAATTTTGTTATAAACAAAGAGAACATGTTTGATTTTGCCCAACAAGAAACTTGATCATTGTTTTACTACCACCCTGAAAAAAAAGCAGTTTCATCATTTTAAATCTCTCAAGAGAAAGAGGTTTGGTTCATTCCTTTTGCCTCATTCAGAAAACATATCTAGAATGTGAAAAATAATCTTGAAAATGAATATTATTTAAAATATGCATATTTTGCAACATCTGAAGGGTTCATCAGAGGAGCTAGAAAGAAGAAGAGCAAGTGAACGAGAGCGGAAGAGGAAACCAGTCAGATTTCAATCTCCAACAGAAGATGAACTTAAAGCAAAGAAGAAGAGAAGGAGACGCATGAATCCTTTGCTTCGTATTCCTCGTCGTGATCCAGCCATCCCATTCAAGTGTGACTTGTGTGGTTCTCCATATGTTATCAACCCTTCAAGACGAGGCAACAGACCAAAGCTTTCTTCCCATCAGCCAAGTCCTCGGCATAAGGTTGATCCAGCAACAGGGAAGACTCTCACTCTGTGCAATGCTTGTGGTAGGTGTCAGTAATATAGGGTCCAAGAGAAATCTTTTTGGGTGGCAAGTGAGAAATGATTGAACATTCTTATTTTAATATCATTAGTGGAAAAATTTGGTGGCCTAAAACATTTGGTTTCAGAGAGGAATGTGTTAACAGGAAGGGTTAAATAAGTTTCTTTGTTGAAACAAAATCATGCTCCTAAACCATCACCTGTTAAGTGCATCAAAAACATAACAAAACAAGAGGATCGATTCTTTACAATGTACATGATGAACATTAGTAAAACATTTAAGTCCCTGGCCTCCTTAAGTGGTTACCATTAAAACTTCTTATTGCCAACAGTTGATCTTTGGTTGCAATATGGAGCAACTGGTTGTTACTTTGGACCCTTTGATTTGGTTTAAAATATGCTTGTCATTGGTGCAATGCTATATTGTTTGTGAGCTTACATGTCACCTTTTAACTCCCATAAGTGATTTTACTTGTAACTGTGCTCCCTATCTAGTTACATTATCTAGCAAACAGGTTATGAAAATATCGCTGGTGATCAAAGTTATGGCATCAGGGTTGTGACATGTACATGTATCTTGATATAACACCAAATTCTTGCAATTAACGTATAAGGAAATGTTTAGGAGCAAGAGGGAAGAATTTACAATCAGATCTTGGGAGTTACAGGGTATAAAGAGTGTGTAATGTGCTGTCAGTGCAGAGTGCTCATACTCAGGGTTTTTTCATTGAAATGCAACTGTGGACTTGTGTCAGGCATCAGCAAGGAGCAAAGGTTGCTACCTACTTTCTCTGTAGCATTTATACAACCACTAACCTTGACGACCCTGGATAATTTGTTTACTACAAAGGATTTTAGACATTTACACACTTAATGATTTTGTTACTCTTTGCAAATTTAATGTGAAGCTAGAAGAAACTTGTTTGAACTCTTACCAAGACAATTGTGGAACATGCTACTTCATGTGAAACTTTGAGAACTTGAAGTAGATAACTAATGTAAGGGCAGGCAGTGACATCTTTCTGTAATATCACACTGAAAAGAGTACATCTATCTCTGATTAAGTTTTTTGATGAGAAATGTTTTGACTTGTACCAAATTTAGGTTTGTCCTTTGATCGTCCTAAAAAGCCAAGACGAGAACGCTGTGAACCAGATCCAGAAGAAAAGAAAAAGTATCTGGAGGAGGCAAACCAGTTTGCAATGTCTCTAGTAGAAGGACTCGGAGACCCTGATGGTAATATCAAATGATAAGTTTACTTTTATTAGTAAAGTATGCTTTTTATCACGAGCTTTAAAATTGATGCTAAACCGTAAGTTTTAAAAGATCATTTAGATACCTGGCAAGGACTGTTAATGCTGACCATCAATGATTATAAATTAAGGAACATACAGTATGCATGCTTGTGGTGCCTTCTAAAGAGTTTAGAAATCAATGAAAATAAAAATTTACTTTGATGAAGCTTTATATCACATATCAGCTTGCATTCATTTTGACTGCTTTTTTGAATCTTGTTTCAGCTGAAAGGCTTTGTTGTCCACATTTTAAATTCAGAGCATGTGGCTGTTTACAGTCCTATATCATAGGAGATGGTAAGTCTGTCTGATATCAAGACAGGTCAGATTTGTTCTGTTACACAACCAAATCCTGTCACCTCCACCAGCAGTGTATATTCCCCACATCCATCTCAGTGAGCCACTGAAGTACACCCCTTCAATCTTAGATTGCGTTAAACACAGTTGAAAATTTCTTTTATAATACAGCTAATAACAGTTAAAGAGTGTTCTTTTACTTTCCTTTAATTTTTGGATTTAAAATCATAGGCAAAGTTATGTGTCATGCTGGGATAAATTTTACACTTTAAGTTACCTGTAATGAAAGGCAAACATGTTATTTGTAAATCTTTTGCATTCTGGTGTAGAGCCCTAACTTGTTTCTTGCTACTTTTTATGTAGGAAGCAACATGCAAGAGTCAAGGGAACGAGCCAACGACATGCTTCAAATGCTTAAAAAAGCAAAAGAACTCAGTAACAAGAAATGCTATGATGTTGAAGAAGTCAGAAACCAAGCAAAATCCATGAAGAGGTATCATCTGCTTGACTTATTGACTCAACTACTGTACATTGTATAGAAGAATGTGTGAGCTCAGCTATGACATCTGCAAATGGTTAGACTTTCTAGCCTTCTTGGATGAGGAAAATCAATAGTAGGCTCTGTATCCTGCACCTTCTCTGTACTGGTTAGCAGGGGAAGTGAAAGAACTCACACATTTCTCGCAAAGATACATGTACATGTAAGGGATTGTAGCTCCCAGTATTGTAGTCAGGTTGTAGGGGAACTCTCAAAATTTCCTTTCAAAAATTTTAAACTGTGCAATGCAGTCTGGTCAAAGTCCCCCACACTGTGTTGTAAAGTGCATAGGGCATATTGTTAGGGAAATTCTCTATAAGAGCATCATTATCAGTGTTAGGTAACGATTTAGGTAATCAAATAACTCTTGTTGATCCTAGTAAATACTTGCAAAGTGGCTGTCTCTACTGGTGTCAGTAGCAGTAACCAAGAGCATTGGTTGTAACATTGATATATTTTGTGAAGAACTTGTTGGAAACTTTTGTGACTGTTGAAACTTTTCAGATCTAAAAACATTGGCCTTGGTAATGGTCAGAGGAAGTGTACTGAATTTGAGGAGTATGTGCTGGAAAAGAGGAAACACTTACGCGACACTTTGAAATTATGTGAAAGAGCTACTCAGCGGGTGTTGCTGTATTCCAATAACTTCCTGCACAAAAAGCTCAAAACTGATCCATCAGTAAGTTCCATGTACAATCACAGTCATGCATGTGATGGGACACTCTTTATATATTTACTTTATTGATTTAGTTATCTGCAATCTTCAACCAGTCCAGCCCACTTCAGCTGCAAGCTGCTCAGAATAGGGACCTTATCATATCTGTTACATGTATGTCACATGATACACAGCCTCAAATAACCCTGTCACTCCAAAGATCTCATTAGTAATTCTCCTTATGGTTTTCAGTCCAATTCTCACAATGTTAGTTCAGAGAATTTGGTACTGGATTGACTAATAATGTGCTGAATGGTATTTTTTTAATTCTCATTAGTTGTCTCTTTGGTATTGTATTGATATTGTTAGGAGAAATTCTGTTGCAGTCACTCATTGGAGTTGAAGGGTTAAATGTAGACATTGAGATTCAGATTTCCAACTGTATGTATGGCTTTGAAGATAAGAAGCCGTCAATTGCCTGTCCATATTTAATTTGATAAAATTATCTTTTTTGGGAAAAGGACTGGAATGCTCAAAACAGATGTGAATATGGTATAAATGTGCAAGGCAAAAAGTGATTTTGATACTTGTCCATGATACTTGTCATTTTTGTTCTTGTCTTTGAAAACAGATGAAGGGGAAGAGCTTCTTTAGGGGGAGGGGGGGGCAATTTTGAATTTGGCTTATTGGAAGGTCGCTTGAAAGGAGTGAATAGGGGAGAGGAGGCACTAATTAAAAGGTTTATAGATCTTGTTATTCTAACCCTTAGAAACCTCTTCGTATTGTGAGACAGAAAGGAAAGGCTGCCCTTGGTAAACTGAAGGCCATGGAAGATTTACCGAAAGAACGGTGTTGTGTGGATAACTGTGTTATGGTCAGTGCGCATTCTTTAATGTACTGTTTACTGCTGTGCACCATATCCTAGATATATAAATTATTTTCACATTACTCTGTCTTGATCGTTGGTTTTGGAAAACATTGGAAACGTCTTGCATAATATGACGTAAATTTATGGAATTTTCATTGCTTTTGAAAGAGTATGAATCCTGTGAAAGAGTTGTTACATACATACATACAAACAGGTTATAAACAAATGAATGTGTAAGTAGATAGTAATGATTGTGAATTCTTAACTTTCAAATTCATAGATTGCAATGACACACACGAATCTGCTAAAGCAGTGGCGTGACCGAGCCATCTCAGGGCAGACAGAAGCACGGAGAGTTCTTGCAGAGATGCTCACGCCATCTGGAGGTGCGCGCTCTAATTGTTACAAGTTCATATCCTGGGTGACGGGATGTAGTCACAGCACAATCGGCAGAGTTAATGAACAAATGAAAGAAACAGGTTTGTTTTGATTTTCTGCTTTTCTTCTTTTTTATTGATAGATACTGTAACAACATGATTTCTCGTGTAGTTTGGCTTAAATAAGTAGTTGTGAATTTTTGAGACGAAATACCCTTTTAATTCGTGCAATTTTGTTAGTCTGAAATTTACTCGTGGTTATTTAAGCTAAATAGCTATCGAAATCGTGTAATTACTCATACTCAAATGGTGCTGTAAATGGAATAAGAAAGATAATAAATTTTAAGCTTGGTATCCATTACGAAGTTCATGTACGCCACGCCTCCTGCATGCTGTTAGGATCAGCAATCTCGATAGCGTCATGTTTTGTAAACAGAATAAAAAAGATGTTAAGACCTTGCTCACCATAGAACCTCTTTGACTGAGTGGTAGAGCATCGGAGCGCGAAATCCGGAGGTCTAAGGTACGATTCCTGATGGGAATTCAGACTTTTTCTTTGTTCCACGCTCGTGACAAGACATCTTTTTCTAAAATGGTGCTTTTTGGGAGAATTTGGCCAAAATCCATGTTACTTCTCACGAAAGTCAAGAATATTGGGAGAGACCGCTTAGACTCGCGGAAACAAGTGACTCGTAAGATAAATTAAGGAACTCACCATTTGCACTGGAGCTTAAAGCAGAATTAGAAGATTGGTTTTGACAGTAGGTTGTTTATATCGCATGGGTTTCTTTGTTTCTCTTCTTCCCAGGTGGTGACAGAGAACCTCCTTCTCATGGTCTCATTAAATGGTGGCAGGAAAACCCTAAACCCAAGAAAACCAAGCTGAAAGCTCCGCAGCAGGCTCAGGTCGACACTGTTCAGCAAGTGGCATTGCAACAGATTCAGCAATCACTGCCTCAAGTCAACATCCTACAAGCTGCAGTCAGTTCAGCCGGCCTGTCGGCTGTCATGATGCAGCCTGCTGTGTCGTCTGGAATTCCGGCACTGACCACTGTGAACAGCTCCCAACTGGCGCAGACACAGTTACTTCCTACAGTCACATTCACCAATGGAACCATCCAAGTGCAGGGTGCACCTGTACAGGTTAGTTTGCAGTCAGCACTTGAAAGATCGTGTCCCTGTTTTTCCCTTCCCCATTTTCAAATCGTTTATTTTTAACGAACTCTGTGATTTTAGATTCAAACCGCTCAACCAATACAAGTGCCCCAGGTTCAGGTACAAGTTCAACAACAGCTGCAACAGCAACAGTTGCAATACCAACAGCAGATTCAACAACTGCAACTGCAACAGCTCCAGTTACAGCAGCAACAACAGCAGCTTCAGCAACAACTCCAGCAAACCCAGCAACTGCAGCAGCAAGCGTCACAGCAACTCCAAGCACACGTGAGTACTTTTCTATTCCAGCTGAACCTTTTTACTCCCTTGATCTGATTGTTAATTCTCCCTTCTAGCGTCCACACATTTCCTTGCAAATTAGTGTCGAGAATTTGGTGTAAGATCAAGATAATAATTTATCGGTTCTTCATTGGTTGTCACTTCTTTTAATTTTTTATGTTTGTTTTGCGCTGACTTTATTCATTTCACAAATTTTTTTGACTCGTGCGATGGACTTCGCTAAAAAGGTACCTTTCCCCCTCCCCCCTCAGAATTCCTTGAAATGTCCATGACAGTTTGCTGTACCCATTCAAACTTAAGGGTGGAGAGAGGCATTGTGAGATTTCGGTGCTTTGTCCAAGAACACAGCACAGTGACCTTGCAAAGGGTTCAAATTCAGATAAAAGTTCAGTTTGCTACCCATCAAATCAACCAGTAGAGATCAGTGAGCTGAACGTAAGCTTGCTAGGCGACTTTTAGTTTTAACACCTGACTGGTTCTATTGTAGGTTGTCCATCAATTGCAACCACAATCTCTGCAACAACCGGCCTCTCAGCAACAGCAACAGCAACAACAACAGGTGCAACAGCAGCAGCAGGCTCCGCAAACACAACCGCCACCACAACAACAGCAACAAGCACCACAGGTTGCTCAACAGACAACCCAACCCCAGCAACAGCTTGTGCAGCAAGCTGAATCCCAAGAGACACCGCCTAATGTAACTATCACCATGGCAACGTCCAATACCTTGACAACGGCTGCGTTGCAAGGCAACCTGACTGCGTCGCAAGCAACGCCGCTGAACACTGAGAGTTTGTTTGCCACAGACGGGTTTCACATTCTCAGTGCTGTACAGCCGCAGGTGGTCACGCTTCCCGTCTCGCCCCAGTCCGCAGTGGGTCAGGCTGTACCTGTGTCGCTGATCCAGACTCCTAACGGACAGCAGGGCTTGCAATAGTTTGGGCACTACGTTGAAATGCGCAGCTGTAGTAAGGGCAGGCAGAGAATTGAGATGTTACGGCTTGTATTAAAGACACCAATGAATTTTAAGTTACTCGGTTGATCTACATGTGATTCCGCTTCCATCAGCATCAAATTAGTCGATTGGAGAGATTCATGTATACGAATCTATGAAAAGGATAATGGGCTCCTGATTCATTTTAGTTTTATGAATGGTGTATGTGGGCAAACTGACCACAATTTTTTTTTTCATTTGTACAAACATATGGCAGTTGACTTGATAATTAGTAGAATTGTAAATAGTGGGCCACTCTGTTGTTGTAAAAAGAACTGGTGAATGATGTACTAGGGGAAGTAATGCAGATAGAAGCCAAATCAGGAATGGGGTTAGTCAAAATTTGTTCGTCTGTAACCAAACTGAAGTTAAAAGTAGACAACTGCACCATGTATTAATTATTGACTATAGATGACCAGTCGAATATTGTTCTTTATTGTATGTCTTTAGTTCGTGCGCTATGATTAGTCAATTTTGCGGGCCGTATTATCACTTTGCGTCCCACTGAATTCAAGTTTGTCTTGGTCGCCAGATTGGAACTCATTTGTAATAACTTTCTTACTAACCTCGTTTCCTCGGTCCGTACTGCAAGTTGCGAAACCTCATTTTTCCTGGTGGGTAGCTCACAGTAAGGAACTCAAACTCGGTTGGTTAGAGGTATGTGCTCTCGATACTGATTAATGCCTCCCCCCCCCCCCCCCAAAAAAAAAAAAAAAAAAAAAAAAGAAAAGAAAAGAAAAGAAAAGCTTTTAAAATCGAGGATGTTAATTAAAATTTTTTCAAATGAGTAGTCAAGTCTTAGTTGTTGAGTTCTCCATGTATATGAATTTATTGGGTACTTTTCTATGCACTGAAAAATTACGACTAATCGTTGCATGATTAAATCACAACATGCAAGTCTTCAGGCGCATTACATTACTAAGCGAGGCAAGTGCCTCGAGCTCGCCATCTTTTCTCTGTTACTAAATATTGTTAGTTACTGAACCGGCTACACTTTGAAGATAATCGAGCAAGCCTTTTCAGCGCTTTTCAACTCAGTGAGTGTTAAAAGACAAAACCAACCACGAATAATGAAGCCGGATCAAGGAGCAAACATTGCCAGATGTTTAGGAGTGTACAAAGTTGGTGAACCTTTCAAATGTCTACAACTACAAGTATGGTTCTCGATTTAGTTTATAACTATGTAAATTTCGAAACCATCATTTTTAAGTGTGTATTCTAAACAAACGTATATGTATCAGGAAGGTAAATTTCAAGCTTGACTCGATTCTAATACCAATCTAAAGCGAAATTATGAAGGCCAATAATCGAGTTACGTCAGTCATACCACGAGTACAAGAAAAAACGAATTTTTTTATTCAGTCATTTCTTCGTTCGTTTAAGCCTGCCGCCAAAGAAATCACCCTTCCATCCATCAAGCCTTCCAGGGCTTCATCTTCAAAAACGTAATTATACAAACCTACCTATTTAACTATATATACTGACTAAATCAAACTAAGCCAATTGACC
This sequence comes from Pocillopora damicornis, assembly GCF_964200805.1. Taxonomy (NCBI): domain Eukaryota; kingdom Metazoa; phylum Cnidaria; class Anthozoa; order Scleractinia; family Pocilloporidae; genus Pocillopora; species Pocillopora damicornis. The sequence continues at coordinate 6,811,744 of NC_142673.1, forward strand.
AGTCGTTCTGATCATAGTACAGCGTATCTTTCGGAATTATTATAAATGGGACGATTTCACCAAACACCACGTGTTAGAGGTGGGAAACAATTAAAGTACGGTCTTCTAGGTGGTACTTAGGAGTAATGTGAAGGATGAACTTTTCCTTTTGCAAATATATTCTTAAAGTTTTTGCCAAAAAATTTGCCGTCAAGTTGATGATCAATTAAAAAATTTGGTATGCCTAACTTCAGGTACATTTACACAAAATAGTAATTGAAGAATGAGAAAATACATCTTGCAGGACAAGCGGGTTCGATGCTGATGCAGTTGCGTGACATTCAAGGTCTTGATGGCACAGGAGGCCGACCAGGTATTGGTGGAGGAGGAGCCGGTTTGCCTGGCGCATTGGGTCTCCTGTGATAAAAAAATTAGATAAAAAAAAATGGTGCATTTACAGTCCTGAAATGCCTCACGTCCGAACGAAGAACAATAACTAAGAGAATTCTCTTGCGATAACCAAATGAGCCACCGCTTTTGTTACACAACTACGTTTCAAAGCTTCTAAATGCGAAGCGGACAAGAGCAAATTTAATTACCTGGGTACAGAAGGAGCATTGTCTGGTCGAGATGGTACGCCTGGACGGGACGGTCGAGACGGTGGGTTAGGACTCGGATGACCTGCCCTAGGAACAGGAGGTTGTCTAGTGCTTCTGTAAGAAAAAGTAAATTTAACATTTTTGTCGTTCGTTACATAGATGCGTGCTCCATAATATCCCTTAACATTGGAGAAGGACTTTCTCACGTCTTTTCTTGAGCGTGGGACAAGGAAAGTTCTAAGTATCAATAAGGAATCTAAACTGGCTCCTAGGCTCTCGTTCCACAGAGCCACAGAGATTCTACGTTGGCTTGGCCATTACTAGATTCCTTTTATTCACTTCCTTAAATCCTTTGTATGCGCTTGGATGATGGACCATATTCAAATTTAGATGACATTGAAAATGGCGGTCTACGCGCGCAACGTCTTGTGGTTATCTAAGGTCCCTAACGTAGTAGGTTTTCATCCAATCAGTTGGATTGTCCTTCTTTCGTTTCGCCGCTGCTTCACTTGTTTGATTCGCAAATTCTTGGTTTCAAAACAGAGAAATTTGGTGGCCTCCAATTTAATCTACAGTCCTCTAGGCCTTATCCAAATTTCCCACAGCCTCGTCCACAAAAGGAATCTTGCTGCTAGTTCTCTCGTACGACAAATAAGACAATTTCAAACGAGTCGCTGTATAATCTGGACTAGCATCGTTAAAGTCGGATAAGGCTAACTTCAGCGTTTCAAAGACGTCATCCTTAACCCTTAGACCCCTTAGACTGACTAACATCGACTTTCTCCTTACAATATCACCCCTCAATCAAACATTAAGGTCACGAGAATAAAGGAAATGATCACCAACTAAAGAAGCTCTTGATTGTTAAACAAATTCCTCTTGATAGCACCTCAGCAAGTGTATAGAAAATAGTATGGAGAATGTGCATACTAATGTTAGAGTGTAAAAACTTAATACCCGGGAGGCTTGTATGAATCGAGTAAGTCACGGTCCCCTGTGTCGACAGGAGGTGGCAGCGATGTGGTTACGGTATTCGCGTCTATATCGCTGATAATCCGTAGAGCTTCCTTCAAACTGTGGAACATGCGCAGCATTTCCTCCCGACGAACGACTTCAGCTTCGCTTTCTTTCATCAAGTCATTCTAAATCAAGGAGAATAAACACATCGCATTTTTCCGTGAGCAGGGGTGTGGGGGGAGGGGGAAAGGGAAGGGGTCGCTTAAATGTAAGGTAAATGTGAGAAGGCCCCCTGAAATGGATCTCATCCCTGATTCAAGGATTTAAGAAATGAGACGTCAAAGTAGATCCTCTCTGTTTTTTTTTTCGTTGTCTTTTTGTTTCGTTTAGAGTAGAGTCCCGACCCTGGTAGAATCTGATTGCGTTGTTAAATAAATTTTTAGAAATTATAGTTTCTTTTCCTTCTCTTTTATAACACGTTACTCCGCTCAGAGTAGGCAAAATGTTGCGGATCAATTTCAGTACCTGAGAAACTATGCACCTACCTCTCCCTTAATAACCCAACATTAACCCTAACTTGTTATTAGGTGACTGTTGTTGTGTTAGGGGAGGAGTAGGTGCACAGTTGCTGAGATATTACCATTGTTCCAATGTTGCTTATTCAAGCTTGTGCGGCGTGCGTGGACAGTCATCAGTATCTCTCGTTTGATTTTTTTTTCTTACCTGATTCCCACCCGAGTATAAATGGGCTAACAGCTCCTGACCAATGAATTCCTTCACCTAACGTGTGTTAGAAAAAAATGCATAATATTATTGACTGTCCCGACATTCGTCTGTTTAGACGTACAGAAAACTTCAGCTAATGAGTATGACCGAATGAAATAAAGCTGGCGCAAAGTCGAGTAAAAAAATGCTTCCACTGATCTGCCAAATGTTCATAAGTATAAAATAAGTCGTAACGATTTGTTCTGGAAACAATACACACGACTAGGTTTGCCGTAAACACCACGCGGTCGCGGTCGCGGTCGCGGTCGCGGTGTGTACCGGCCATTGTTCCTTCTACCTGAGTCTCAGGGATGTCTTTAGGCTGTGCAGGTTTGGAAACCAGCTCGCCTGTTGCAACAACATACTATTGCAAATGAGATGTGCTGGAAAAATTTACCAGAGCAATCACTACATAAGTTTGCAGCGCTAAAAGTGACTAAAGCACCTTCTAAATAGAGTAACGACCACAGCAGCGTGAGCTTACATTATTTATAATGAAGAACATCACAGTTTTAGGGACGAGGTCCCGGACAGTTTTGCTGACGATCTTGATGTAGGAATCCGCCAAGTTTCTGATGGTTTCCACTTGACGTTCCATCTGAGGATCTAAGGTGCCTATCTCACCTTGCTATAAAATGAGAAAAAACCGAATGAAAGCAGGCAAGGCAATTTTTAGTGAAGTATCGAGAGTCACCTGAGTTTTGCCTCAATGCGCGCGCGGCCATTGGTCAATAAAACTTGCGTCAACCTCTCCATCAATCAAGATAATTCAGAGGGTCTTCAATAAAGCAATAGCACTTTCTTTTCTTTCTTCTTTTCATGCGGTCCTTACCAAGCCCTTATCCTCCGATGTATCTCTCTCAGGGTACACTCCGGCTCGAAGGAACGAGGCTTTCCAACTGTCTATAACGTCCTGGTTCTCTCCTGCAAGCTCCAACGCTTTGTGGTCTTTAAATAAGTTTCTTAAAAAAAAAAACCATAAAATAGTTACTCGCAACACACGAAGCCACTGTCCTTCGTAAATTATAGAGAAGCTTTGAGCTTTGTCGCCAGGTAAAGCATCACCAAAAGCATTTTATTTTAGGAGATGCGTTACACCCAACTACAGCAGTATTATGATGATGCATAATAACGAAACGACATTTACTCATGCGCACCAAAAATTTCTTCTGTGACAAACGAACACTGCACGTAAACTGAAGATATCGCGCAAACCGTACTCAACGTCCCTGTTTCTCTTGAAGTTTCAGACTCCCAAACGCACTAAGAGTACAACAAAGAAAGGTGAAAAATCAGTGGTGTCCAACATGAAAACAAAAGGAAAAAAATCGACTTACTTTTGATCAGGATTGAAGATAGCAAAGGCAGCTTTTCGGGAAATGAATCCTGCCTCAGCATCACGCAGGCGCACATTATCCAATCTTAATTGATATTTCTGTTCCTTCTCCTAATAATCAAACGGATTGCAGGCAGAGTGGGTATGGTGGTTCAGTTGATTAAAGAGATACACGCGCTCTGATTACCTTGCAATAATCGTCCAGCTCTGGACGATTTTACCGCAATACGCAAGAACTAGGTTAAGATAGGAGGCAACAACGTGCGGATGTTTTGGAAAGAGTTGATAGTTTCTGAGTGGCATAGTTTTCCTTAATATTATTATGAAACTAAATGTATTCTATCCAAATGAAACCAAGGAAACGCGCCAGTATCACCATTGGGATGCGGGGCGTTCTACAGAGTTTTGCAGAGGTATTTCTTCTGCTTTCGCTCAATTTCATTCCACCCTAATGGTTTCCTTCCCTTCCGCCCACCAACTAAGTGAGCAAATGTATATTCTCTACATATCACTTTGTTGGTTTTGTGTTGATAAGTGCTTCAGGATGGGTTGTGGCTTGGTTGCCATGGCGACTTCCTCGCCACTGAGGAGAATGATGTCTACCTCTGTTGATCTTTGTTTTGAAATCAACCTTTCAGACTACTGACTTTAACCCTTTACATTCCAACATCAGTATGCATATTCTCCGTACTGTTCTCTAAACATTTCCTAAGGTGCTGACAAGGAAAATTTGTTTAACAATCAACGGCTTATCAATAGCTGATGATAACTTCCTATATTCCTGTGACCTTAAAACTGATTCAGCACTGATCTTGGAAGGAGAATTTTAATGTTAGTCACTTTTTGGTGTCAAAGGGCTGAATCAAGTTCAACATACCTCCTCGTCCTTGTACCATGAAAGCGATTCAGCTGAAAGAATACATAATGATAAATACCGTGACGTTATCACTACTTAGGCAGCTAGTCATAACCATTACAATGTCCTCAAATGTGATTGGTCCATTTGCTGTTTTATTTTTCACTAATTATTCTGTAGAGTTGTATAGGCTGTAAGCGGATATCCGTGTTTGGACATTTAAATTGGCCAACCACACTAAGTCCAATCAGCCAAATCCACAAATCACAGAATTGATTATAATAACCATGGCAACAACCACTTATCCTACAAATTGTGGAATTTCCAAAATGGAGGATTTTTCTAACTATGGTAATAATTATGTTTATGGTTTTTCAGAAATCATAATGGCTAGGATTAATTGGTAACAGAATTTTAACAATCTTTAATCAAAATTGTGATTGACAAATCAGACTCCTGGTTCACTGTCCTTCCATTTTGTATTCACTTGCCTGATTACAGACCAAATTGGACTCCACTGGGTCTGATAACTTACCAAGGTGTTATCAGCAGATAAAATGGAAGCATGACAGTAGCAGACAGTTATAAGGATTTAAGAGCCTGGATATCCACACACACTTTAACTTATGCAATTTACCTGTAAGTACAAACCAGTACTCTTTGCTGATTCCCTTCATAAATCCTGTATTGCTTATTGTGAGCCAACCTTTCCTAATCACCTGAGAGGAGAAAAAAAGTGCAGACGCCAAATTAGAAGCCAAAATGTTATGATTGAACACACTGCTGATCTATATACTTCTCTGTACTCCTCTTATTTTGAGGTACAGAAACTGAGGGTTAACATTTATTAAGATGGTCCACTGGGCTCCAGGACTTAACTTAGAAAGTGTAATCATTCTTTGAAGATTACCCCATTTCTGTCAGATTTTCCTGGCAATAACAAGTATTCAACTATACTCCTGAGTTCATTATCCATTTACACCCCAACATCAGTATGAACCTTCTCCAAACTGTCTTCTATCCTTTTCTTAGTTTATTTCAAGGAGAATTTGTTTAACAATCCATGGTGATCATTTCTGTTATTCTGCAACCTGAATGTGTGATTCAGGGGTAACATTAAAAAGAGAAATTGAATGCTGGTCACTCTTTGAGTCAAAAATGTAAGAAAATGCTTAACCCCATAACAGAAAGTACTCTTGCAGATATGCACCATCACAAGGTATGTCAGCAAAAGAATGTAGTAAGTGACAAGATTAAGTTCCAGCTAAGGAACTCTACAACCTTAACCCTTAACTCCTACATGTAACTTCTCCCTATAATATCCATAAATTATTCAGCAAGCGGTCATGAGAATACTCAAACTTATCAGGTAGAAGTTGTTATCTTGATCTATCTCCAAATTCTCTTAACTAATTTACAAAGAAATGTGTGGCAGCTGGAGAAGAGAATTTACATTCAGATCTTGGGAGTCAAAGAGTTGAGGGACAATTCAACCAAAATGACAAAACACACCTGATTGGAGATAGTTCTTTTTGTTTTTTTTTCACCAGGATTGGATGTACTTGATGCTCTGTAAAGAAAATGCAAAAAAATTAACCCTGTAATCTTGTACTGCATATTAAATAAGGAGCATTCAGGGAGAGTTTGAGTCAAAATCTTTCAGTGAAAACACTTTAACTTACGCTGCATAACCAATAAAATCAGGATGATTTGTGTTAATGTATGCAAGCTCCATATCAATAAATGTTTTGACCTGTGGATAAAATTAAACGTGAATTACATGACTTTTATGAAATTGGCACCAGTACATGAAATGCATGTTACCAAAAGCATATAACCTGATGACATTGTGTTCCATATACTCTTAACATTTACAAGCATGTACTCAATGTGTGAATACTGAAAAATTCACAGGAATGCAACATGACAATAAATCTTGTGAGATGTTGTAGTGTTAGGAATGTGTTCCAATGAATTTCATGACAAACAACACTACCAAAATTTTACAGTAGTCCTTGCACATCTTGGTTGGAGACTTAGTGACCAAATGGTTAATGTTCTGGTCTCCAGGTCAAGAGAACCTGGTTCAAGACTTGGCCTAGTCATTGTGTTGTGTTCTTGGGCAAAGCAATTTGCACTTACAGTGTCTCTCTCCAACCAGGAGTATATATGGATACCAGAAATTTGTCAGGATACTTGATAAAATGCTAGGGGATAACCTTGTGATGGACTGGCATATACATTCAGGTAGGGGGAGGGGAGGAAGTAACACTCCCAGTCACTTCATGTTGGGGAAAACGAGATGAGCTCGATTAAAAGTACACAAATCAATCTCATTGTAATTGTACCTGGTCTTTAGATTTGGCCTCTCCCTTTCTTCCATGTTCTACAACAATTTTCTCCACCTGGTCCCTCAGTAAAGGGTATTTGTCTATCTGCAAATTAAATAAATCCACTTAGATATCACATTAAATGTTACCTTGAAGATTATGATAGTATAGACCCCTGCATGAGGGTTGCTTGAATTAGCCAACATTAATTGAAAGTGCACCCACACATACCTTATCTTAAATATTTTATGGCATGCACACTTTTCAAACTGTATTTTAACAACTGTATATCCTAAGTATTCCAATCAAGGATTCTATTCTGTTTTTTGACCTACCTAGGTAGTCATTGGTAATATGGTTCCTCTTTTTTCCTTCGATTCATTCATTCAGGGAAAAATCCATCTTTATTTTAAGACTCAAGTCCCAACTGAATGCTGACAGTTTGACTTGGAATTAATTTTAGCTAGCTGACAGAAATCCTCTGCAGACCTGAGATTGATAACTTCCATTATTTACTTACTCATCAAATTGATTTCTGACCTAATTTTAATAAGCAATGGACTTGAAAGAGAGTGCAAGTTTCAGACCAATGTCAGTATCTCAACAACTGCTCCCCTCCCCCTCCCCTAACCCTCTAACTTTTTGTTAGTTGACTCTTGTTGGGTTGGGGGAGGAGTGGGTGTGTAGTTGCTCAGTTACTGACATTGATCTCAGGTCTCATAATGATTGTTGTAATTTACAATTCCATTTTACCGGATCTGTACATTTCTTGATGACATTGGTTAATTCAGACATAACCATATCCACACACTTCACTGCTGGACTCCTCAGTTTCTCAATTTGCCGCTTTACTATTGCTTCAAAGGCCATATCAGGAGTGAAAAGACCAACCCTATCATGAAAAACCAACCTCAGTAATGGTAATAGGACTGAGAAAAGTCTAGTTAGGTCTGCAAAATAAGAAAAGTGACCAACAAAATCAAACTAAACTGCACATTTACCTGATACCATGGATGTTCTTGATGGCAAACATAATTTCCCTTCTGAGCTGTTTCTCATCAAATTCCACCTAAAGTGTAATAGAAAAGGGGGTAAGTTTCTAAAGAAACTGTGGTGCTGCATCAGTGGGAGAGTATAGCAGATAATTTAATGTTAACAACTGAGTTGAAACATAAATTGACTACCGTAAAGAGTAAAAAAGTTGATATTTCGAGCATTAGCCCTTCGTCAATTGCTCTGACAAAGGGCTAATGCTTGAATGTCAGCTTTTATACTCTTTACAGTGGTCAATTTATGTTTTCAACTCAGTTGTTAACACTAAATTACCTGTAATAGAAAAGATTCCATCACAAATCAGTCCAGTTATAAGTGCATTCACTCAAGCAAATCCCTTCTCCAGTTTTAGGCTAGAGGGCAACTTAAGGCTACTATCGACAAAATCTGGTTAAAAATTTCAAAATTTTGTCATTTCATTGTTATTTACTTAGAGAAATCATCTAAGCTTAATTTGTTAAAAGAAAAAATAGAAATTCTAAAAAGAATGCAATACAACTGACAAAGTGTTTTAGAGTAGCTGGTATCCAATAACGAAAGGTGTAACAATCTACAATTCTCCTGCAAAGTTTATGTTTTTTGTCTAGGATCTAGATTTGCATATTTTGTTTACAACAAATATTGCACTGCACAGAAGAAGTGAATTTCTGTCACATTTCCCCAAACATTGAGAAATCACAGTCTTCATGAAAGAGTTGAAAAAAGGAGTTGTTTTGGGGTAATGAGCACTTGGAGCAGTTATCATATTTACCCTAACTAACTCATATGGGAACCTCTCATGAAATATCCTGTTGATTTTTGCTCCACCTGAGAGTTCTTTGGTATCAATTGAATCACCAGACCCTTCAATGGCTTTCTCAAAATCTCCATTGAATTGCTGTATCATCCTGTTAAATAAGAATTAACAGTCAAAAAGAGAAAAAGAAAAGGCCTAAGTCAAGAAGTTAAAATTGCCAAAAGTAGATGTACTAAATTTCAGAGTAAAGAACTAATTCTGATAAGCACTGACTCATCTTCTTGGGTTTGCAATGGAGATGCAAGGGAATATTCTATTTTCCTTCCTATTAAAGAATACATTTTCTTGAAAAATAATAAACACTGACTTCAAATAATGTTTATGTGCAGACCACATTCTAATGAAAAAGAAAAGGTGTTGATTAAAAACACCGTCAAACAAACTTAATGTATCAAGTCTCAGGAGTGAAAAATAAGCCGCCATTCTGGTTAATGATGATCATAATTTTTTGAGTGCACTTAATCCAGACATCTAAAATCAGTGTTTATTAAGCTATAAAAAAAGGAATACCAGTCATTGTAAGGAAAGTGCAAATAATTTGTATGCTACTTCAGTTTTAATGAAAATGCTGGTTTTTCTTCTGAATCAATGATACCTTGCATTACCAATTTGTGGTGTGCTCCAATCTTCTACCTCCTAAGACATCAATGTCGTTATTAGACATTGTTTTGAAAGAGTACAATATTTGCAACTATGATTGGTTTCAAAGTGTTTCTCCATACCAAGATTCCAAAGTGAAATGCACACTATAAGATAGTAGGACATTACCAATAAGCCCTTTAACTCCAATGAGTGACTAAGACAGAATTTCTCCTTACAATATCAATTCACTATCAAGCAGACAAGTGACGAGAAAAAAGAAAATATCAATTAGGGGATTATTGGTTGATTCAATACCAAATTCTCCAAACTAACATCACAAGAACTATATGGCAAACACTAAGGAGAATTGCTGATGAGATCTTGGGAGTTAAAGGGTTAAGGCTGTCTTACATATCATATACATTTGAACAAATGCACAAAACTAATTTTAAGACGTGCACAGAGTGGTTGGATACTGACTGCATGAGGGCTTTTGTCTTCATAGATGGATCATCTGGATTATAATGTTCGAAGCCCCTGACTTCCTTTTCAAGTGCCATAATGTTCTCTTCAAGCTTGCTTCGAAGGGCTGGTAAAGTTTCTCTAATGTGATTGGTCAGTTGCTATGAAAACAATCATTGTTAAAAATTGACCGGGGCAAAATGTTTCAGGTCTGCAGAAAACAATATCAATCATATCAAAATAATACATGTATTGGAACCACACTAATTGATTTCAGTTAAATAAATATGATTATCAGTGGACTTTAATTTAATGTCATAAATATCAAATCCTCACAAACAATGTTTTCATGTAAGTAAAATCTTGATTGGGATTTATGTACCAGTAGAGGTATAAAAAACCAAGGAAACAGAACTCACCTGGTTAAGAACTTTTTGTAAATAACCTGTTCCCATTTTGTCTGCAATATGCCTGAAAAGATTACAGGAAGTATAAAATTAGGAGCTGTTATTCAGAAGTGCCCAAGATATTTCAAAACAATAATAATCACTATCATTATTTATATAAAAACTCCCTTGGTGAGGTCTTTCAAGGCAAATTTGAACACAGAATAAAACAAATATTCCAAAGAAACATAAACTGATCAAAATTCCCCACAGTAGAGAGGCAAACAGAGAGTAGCAAAGGAGATAAGATCAGGAATTAAACCTAGGGGGGCTGCGAACTAAGAAAAACTTAGAAGCAGTAGGCAGTAAGGTGAAGGGCTTGAAAATTCTGGGACTACCAGACCTCAAGTAGAAAGGGGATGCCCTAATTACCCTTTGGGCTGCTCCTACCTATTCAGCAGTCTCCAGCTCGTTAGACAAAATAAATCTGTGCTCATGATACATGTCTGTGCTTACCTGTAGGATGCATGAGTAAGAAAAAATTTTCGCTCAGAGGCAAGGGCTGATTTAATGTCTTTTCTACCATCAATGTCTGCCTGGCTTCTGTTTACCACTCCAATATAACCTGAAAAGGACACCAAAAAAAAGTCTAGAGATTTGCACAAAAATTTTCATTGCAATGTATATCATTTCATTGCAATGTGTATCAGACAGTACCTCTTCTTAAGGGGAGGACTCTGTTCTCAAGAATTTCTCTGGCATCTGTTCCTTCATCCATGAGATCTAACTTTGTTATCACTCCAATTGTTCGCACTCCTGGAATAAAAAATCAAGAAGGACATCCACAAGCTGCACACAATCAATATATGATTACTGCAATTCTTACAGTTTCCAGATTTACCATTGACCCTTTGTTGTTTGTGAAGAATAACCAGGATATTATCAACAAGAGTTTCAAATCAGTAAAAATTAACCTTCCACTTAAAAGTGACCAAAACAGAATTTCTCCAAGTACAATATCAATACAATATCAAGCAGACAAGTGATGAGTACAAAAAAAATAATCAATTAGGGGAATTACCAATGAGATCTTGGGAGTGAAACAGTTGGGGTAAAAGGAAAAAAATTGAAATTTTGCTCTATCTTTCTTCAACCAAACACTTTCTGAAAATGGCACAAATGATATACATTCCAATAAAATAATTGGCTGCAAGAAAGATGCCAATCTTACCCTCAGGATCAACCTCTTTTGCAATCTTTAATGCATCAGAGTTTGCCAGATCTGAGTTTGCAGGAGACACTGCTAGCACCAAGCAGTTTGGTTTGGTGATGAACTGAAACAACATACTTCTAATCTGCATTTCGATATCTGGAGGCTGGTCACCTACAGGAACTTTTGTCATACCAGGAAGATCTACTAGCGTCAAATTCAATACTGCAAAATCACAAGGTAGAGTTCTTTAGATAAAGGTTTGGAAGAAAGAACCAGGGTCTTCAAGAATTTAAATTAAAGCAATTTTGATGTTATACTGGTAGGATGAGACATTAGAGATAAAACATTTGTAGAGGTTCTGAGACACTAAGTGACAAGTTACTCAATAAACATTTATTGGAAAACTTAAGAAAAATCCTGTACTTGACATAACATATAATTATTTTCTTGTGAATTAAATTTGTGTACAAAAGTTGCATAACTATACTTCATCAAATTACCAGCCATGCTATTGACTGGGACTCTGCACAATGCGTAACCAACAGCACTAACTATTTTCAACAACAGATTCTGGAAAGCTGCATGGTTCTCTAACTTGTAGGACAGACTCCCCTCAACAGATGCCAACAACTTTTGGCACCATACAAACCTCTTGTGCACAACATTTACACCACAAATGACTCTTGTAAACAGTAACATTATGGCTAAATGGACCAATCAGTTTGCACAAACTTCTCCCGGACAATCAGACTACACAATCAAAAATATATTTATTATCTACATTCATTATTGGTTGGCAATTAGTTAAAACAAAACCTTAACAAGAAAGTTGCATACCATGAGGAGAATAAACTCGCAGATTAATTGGTATTGATGAGATTCCTTTGTTGCTGCCAGTTTCTCGGTCAGTCTCTGCAACAATCTCTTTTCTCACTTCTTCAAAATCTACAAATTTCTTTCCCTTGCAATGGAGAAATTCTGCCCACTCTACAGTGAAAAAACACAGACCACAAAAATGTGCACATGCCAACATAACATAAATCTAGTTTATTCACACATTTATGAATATAATTTCTTTTAACCCTTTAACTCCCAAGATCTCTTACAAAGTAATTCTAATTCTCTTTACTTCTCCCATACAGTTCTTGTGATGTTAGTTTGGAGAAGTTGGTATTGAATCAACTTATAATTCCCTAACTGATATTTTTCTATATTCTCATCACTTGTCTGCTTGATATTGTATTGATATTGTAAAGAGAAATTCTGTCTTGGTCACTCAAGGGAGTTCAAGGGTTAATTACATTACTATTGATACTAATGTTTGTCTTACATTTTCTCTAACCATTTTCCAAAGTGTGTACAATTTTTACATAAATGTACATCAATGATATCCCACGAGACAAAATTGCATTAGTCACAAACAATGAAGTGACTATTATCGTAGCAAGTCAGTCTCTGACATGTAACTGAAAATTCGTAAAATTTGCCCAAGAGGGATTGTTTCTCTTTCTGTACTAATCCCTGCCATCGCTATAAGAATCACGGACGTTGTAACAAATTGTATTTTAAACTTTATGTCACAATTTCTAGTGTCCTATCATAAGTAACTCAAATCGAAAAAAAAAAGAAGAAAAAATAGGTCAGCTTTATTTATAGCCTGTAACGTAATCTTGTTGAACAGATGTCTATTCGCAAAAATATAATGAACAATTGTGGAAGTGAAGTAAAATACGTTGACCGTGCAATTGCATGTTTGTACAAGTAGAGTAAGTTTAAACGTACATCAATGCATTGATAAACAGGCTTTGTCACACCCCATTAAAACAGCCGTACTCAGTGACTTGAAGTTCAACGTGTCCCGGAAAGCTAGCTAAATTCCCATTCGCCATTTTGAAGCTAATTTCAAAAAAACAAACCTGTCTTGGCCGGATGGAGTTGCAGTATCAGCGGTCTTCTTGTGACAATTCCAGATCCTCTCGGAAGAAAGTCCCTACATGACGATGTATTTATTTTCAAGACAGATGATACCGAAAAGAACTCAATTATACCATAAAATAAATGCCCTACCTGCCCACAAAGTTTTCTAACACACTACTCTTGCCGGCACTTTGACTTCCGACGACGGCGATCTGCGGTAAATCTACGTTCGATGGCTGCCCAATGTGAGCGAACGCATCTTGGATTTTGTTCATTACGGGAATAAGGTCTTCCATACCTCGATTCCCCATCTTTGAAACGAAAATATCACAGTAACCTTTACAACAAGATCACTCTGAGTGACACAATTATGTACCCTCACGATCAATTTTACAATGTTCAACCTCGTTCTCAAGGAACCACTGGTTGAAAATTCGAGTCATTTCCTTTTCAGTCAGCGGAAATCACTTTAAAGTTCCCAGCAGACATTTCGTAGAAATGGCGGCGTGTTCAAACAGCCTTCTAGTTGTGCTACACCTACGAAACAATTCTGCATTGACCTCATCCCGAGGGATACAGTTAATTGCATTGTTTCAATGCAGAACAGCTTCTAGCCTCTACAGTTTGTATTTAACAAGAATTTTGCTTGAAAGGTGAGGATTATTTGTTGGTGATATGGATGAACAGGCCAAAAAAATCTCGTCGGAGCGAAAGGTAACGAGAGACAAGTCAATTTTGAAATGTTCATGATTCTTCTGGCGATGGTGAACAGTTGCTATAATATTCGCGTTAAGGATTATTGAGGTCGCTGAATTTAGAATTCTTCACGTGGCGCTGTAGAAAACAAATGTCGTGCCACCCGGCAAAGAGACAGAGACTTCATTCTTTGTCACTGCAGTTATGAATTTATAAGATTTGAAAGACCGACCAAATAATCATGTTCAAGTTGTATTTCTTGCAGAAAAAAATCCTTTTTGAATCACTTTTATTCAAATTTTCTGTCCAGGTTTCACGGCTATGACTCACCCAGGGTGCACCTGTAGTGTCTAAAAATGAAGAAGTATGCCACAAAAGGCAGCCACGAAGGCGAACAACAACAGTACACACAGTACACGTTTCTTTTAATAATCTTCCCGCGCTCACACTTTCCCGGATGTATACTTTTACATAAACAACCGCTGTCCTAGTATACTACATTCCCTCTCTTTCTTCGCTCAGATGGTTAACCTCGAAAGACAGAAACATAACAAACTTCCACTTTGTTTAGATACCGTAAAAGTTCAATTCGATTCCAAATGTTCAAGACAAAAATCACGCTAAACATAAACATAGCCTTGGCCGTTCAGCTTATAAAACAACGTTTCAATGTCACTCATGTAATAACAACGAACAGTAATATGAAAATGCCAATGTCACTAGTTTTAGTACAGAACGTAGTCACTCAGAGCCTTTGGACGGCTCGTAACTCTGCCGGATCTTCTCACATGCGGCTCAGCTGTAGGTACAGTAGAAGGTACATCTTCTGGTGGTGATTCAGCCATTGGTACTTGATCCTCTGCCACAGGTGGCGTCTCAAATGACTTAGGTTCAGTCCGTGGTTTAGCGTCCTGTTGTGGCGTTTCCTGTTCTTCTGGATCTGGCGTATTAAAGGACTTAATATGCTGAAGGCTGCGTTTGTACTGGACACCTTGAGGCGATCGCAACACCACCTGGTCCCCATAACGAGATATCACCTGATATGGTTCCTTCTCATAGCAAGGTGACAGCTTATTTTCTTTCTTCTTCTCAAGCAGAACACTGTCTCCTTCTTTCACATTTCGATCTCTGGCATGGAACTTCTTGTCCACATAGTCCTTGTTAAACTGCTTTCTCTGATTGTCCCGATCACGAACGGCTTGGTCGCTCACTTCTAGCTCCTCCTCTTCAACGTTGACTAGCTCAGGCATTTTAGTTGTTAGCTTTCTCCTAAACAATAACTCGGCGGGACTCTTTCCTGTGGTTGAATGTGGCGTGGACCTGTACGCCAAAAGAAACCTGTTTAGCTCCTCTCTCCAATTCTGTCCTTCTGCATGGGCTGCTCTCATGGACTTAAGAAGCGACCTGTTTTGCCTCTCTACCTCGCCATTAGCTCTTGGCCATAGAGGTGTTGTGTAACGGTGTTCAATCCCCATTTCAGTCAGGTAATCTTCTACTTCTTTGGATACAAGATTTGAGCCATTGTCGGTACGCAGACCTTTAGGCAACCCATGTCTTGCAAATTGGGCATCCAAGCAATGAATGATGGTTTTGCTGGAAGTTGTTCGGATAACATCAACTTCTATCCACCGGCTGTAATAATCAACGAGAACTAACAAGTGTTCTCCAGAAGGTAACGGACCCATTAGATCCACAGCTACTTCTTCCCATGGTTTGTTGGGTAACGGTGTTGACTTCAATGGTGGGGGTGGAACGTTCTTTGTAACCATCTGGCACCCGTAACACTCTGCACATCTTTTCTCGGCATCACGATCCATAGCAGGCCACCAGACTTTTGTTCTAAGTCTCTCCTTTGTCTTTGTGACTCCTTGGTGCCCCTCGTGTGCCAAACTAACGACTCTCTTGCGAAGTGCTTGGGGTATAACAATTCTTGTCCCCCGGAGAATTACATGGCCAATAAAAGTCAACTCATTGCGCACTGGCAAATACTGCTTGGGGGCATTGTCCCATTTCCCTTCGATGAGACAATTTCTGAGTGCTTGCAACTCAGAGTCTTGTGCTGAGACTTGTTCAATCTCTTTGATTCTCAATGCAGCGGGGACAGCATGTAGAGCTATCGCGCGTACATATCCATCATCTTCCGCGGAATTGTCTGACGCCGGTATCTTCGTCAGTCGGGAAAGGGCATCTGCGATGTTTTTTCTTGAAGGCACATAGCAAACTTGATAGTTGTACGGTTGTAAACGCAGTACCCAGCGCTCTATTCTGGCTGAAGGTTTAGACTTCCTGGAATAGATGACTTTAAGTGCTTCATGGTCTGTCACCAGATCAAACTGTGGAAGCCCGTACAAGTAGAGGTGGAAGCGTTCACAAGCCCAGACTAAGGCTAGTGCTTCCTTTTCTGTCTGACTATAACGACGCTCCACTTGACTTAAACTACGACTAGCATAACAGATGGCACGGCTTTCCCCATTCTTTTCTTGCACCAGCACGGCGCCAAGTCCAACAGGACTTGCATCAGCAATAACACGGGTGGGTGTGTCCTTATCGAAGTAAGCTAGGACTGGTGCACTTGCAACTTGACTCTTCAATCTCTGAAACGACTGCTCCTGCTCCTTGCCCCAAACGAACGGTTCCCCTTTTCTTGCAAGTTTTCTGAGGGGATCAGCAGTGGTAGCAAAATCGGGTATAAACCTGGCACTGAATCCAACGAGCCCCAAGAAGCTACGGACTTCTGAGGGTGTCTGAGGCTGACTTGCCTCTGCAACAGCTCTGACTTTTTCCTCCGTTGGGCCGATGCCATGCTTACTCAGCAAAAGACCCATGAATACCACTTTAGTCATTCGGAAAGTGCATTTTTCAGCATTCAAAGTCAGCTGCTTCTCACTAAGACGTTGCAACACACTGTGTAAGTTCTTATCATGTTCTTCAGTGTCTCGACCATGAACGATAAGATCATCTGCTATGTTTGACACCCCTTGTAGACCTGCCATTGACTGGGTGATGATATGCTGGTACTTCTCTGGTGCGGCATTTACACCGAAACTCAAATGTTTGTAGCGGAATATACCATCATGGGTGGCAAAAGCAGTGATATCCCTTGAATCAGGATCCAGCTCAATTTGGTGAAAACCCCACCTTAAATCTAACTTCGAGAAAACACCACTCCCATTAAGACTTTCAAGGACTTCATCTATGGTTGGTATGGGCAATCTTTCCCGAATAATGGCCTCGTTGGCTCTCCGCATGTCGACACACAACCTTATGTCCCCGGACGGTTTAGGAGCAACAACGACTGGGCTTACCCACACCGTAGGCCCCTCGACTTTCTCAATTATGTCCTTTTCAAGGAGTTCGTTAACCTTGGCAGTTACTTTGTCCTTTACAGAAAAAGGTACTCGTCGCATTTTTTGAACGACTGGAGTTACACTGGGGTCAATGTGTAGCTTCAACTGATAATCTTTAAGCTTTCCAATTCCCTGGAATACACTGGGGTATTTTGCTTTGAGTCCTCCCACGAAGGTACCATCAACAGTGTTACAGTCTCCTGTCCCAAGAGTTCCCGAGAGATCCACACGAAGGATTCCAAGATCTGTGGCGGACGAATATCCCAGCAAACAACGCCCGGATTCAACAACAATGAAATCTGCCACAACCTTTGTTTTGGGTACGGAAACTTCTGTCTGAAACTGGCCCTCAATTTTAAGCTCTCGACCCCCATAAGCATACAATCTCTTCAGACAAGGTTTTAATTCAATCTTGAGCCCCTGATACTTAAGTTCCTGCAGTGTATCTTTACTAATGAGGTTACTTGCAGAACCTGAATCAATCAACACATCTCTGCTGATTCCACCAATCTTCACTGAGATGACGGGTTCAGAGGAATTTGACATAGCACATGTCTGTTCTTCGATAGTAAAAGCAAAACTGTCATCCTCACCTGACTCGTTACAATGACCCTCAACATGATTTGCCTGTCTCCCCTTACCATGACGCTGCTGTCTGCCTCCCCGTTGTTGGTTGTTACCTTGTTTTCCAGGCTTCGAGTTCCTTCCCCCTTTGCAACAGCTGGCATAATGACCATATTTACCACACTTGCTGCACTTGCGACCTCGGGCGGGAAAATTTGTACTTTGGGCAAAATGACCTTCTTTACCACAGTTGAAACAAACGCTTTTCCTTTTGTCTCCACGCCCAGGACGTTCTTCAACTGCATGAGTACCTGCTCCAGGTTCTTGGCTTGGCATGACCATTTGACCTGCCTGCTCGTGTGAGGCTTCCCACTTTCGAACTTTATCCATTGCTGCTTGCAGAGTAATATTAACGACTTCCAATAGCTTCTTCTTTAGCTCAACATTAGGCAACTTTTCAATCAATTGATCCCGTAAATTTTCTTCCAAAGTTGGACCAAAATTACAATGACGAGCTTGTTTACGTAAACGAACCATGAACTTATCGGCGGTCTCTCCCTTTGTCGGCGTAAGTTGACGAAAGACATGACGCTCGTACGGTACATTGTCCTCGGCTCGAAAATGAGCATCCAACTTTCGCAGACACACCACATACTCATTATCCTCGTTAACATTCAGTGGTCCAGGATCTGGAATATCTTCGTAAATATCTTGTACTTCCATACCTGCTAAATGAAGTAACTGAGCTGTTTTCCGAGAAGGATTCGTAATTCCCTTGCCATCGATGTAATACTGATACGATCGTTTCCACTGTCGCCATCGTTCCGCGACCTGAGAGGAAGACCCTGTTAAATCTAGAGGTGGAAGCGCCCTTTCTACTGAATTCGCCATCCTCGTCGCCAATTTGTAGTGTCTAAAAATGAAGAAGTATGCCACAAAAGGCAGCCACGAAGGCGAACAACAACAGTACACACAGTACACGTTTCTTTTAATAATCTTCCCGCGCTCACACTTTCCCGGATGTATACTTTTACATAAACAACCGCTGTCCTAGTATACTACAGCACCGTGCTTTAAAATGCCGCAATGCTTGCCTTGCAATTTCAAAATTGCCTTCGAGACTCTTTATCGGCTGTGGTGGTTTCGTTAGGCCCTTGAAGGGCTAAGTTATATGCGATATAAGGGGGAGATGGGCGAAATTTTCTCAAGGCCTTCCATTTTGTGCTCGGTTGAATCTATTTAGTCGATACTTTACTCTTCGTTTCTCGATAGAAAATCATATATTCCTTTCCATTCTTCAGATTGTCCATGCTGGCGATATTTGTGACACGAGTAAACATGCAGATGGTGAACCCTACATATGGGTAAGTAACTTTAAAGTTTAGATTCAAATGAAAGCAACTTCTCCACCTTATTTTTTCTCTTTTTTCGTTTTTACTTTGTTCCTGCTTACTCCATCAAAGTATGTTTTACACGGATAGGTTTGCAGTCATTTCAATATCTTTATAGGGGTAGCATACCGATCCCATGGGGGTGGGGGTTGGTTTCTTTTAGAAAAAAAAAACTGTGGTGCTGCGTCGGTGGGGCGTATAATCAAGATAATCTAAATTGGCCAACGTGAAGAGTTTTTAAAGCTGATTTTTCGACCGTAAGCTCTTCGTCGGAGCGAATATAAACCTTACTATTCCTGTTGGGGGAAAAACCAGGATCCGTTACAAACTGTGCGGATTGGGAAATACAGGTTGGTTAGATAATCATGATATATGCTAATTAGGATATTGCGACAAATATGATAATTATGATTGGGTTAAATAATCGTTTTATCTCCGACGGGTTCGTGAAACGACTCCCATTCGCATCGAACAACTTGACGCACAAAGAAAATATAATAAGTCTGCTCGATATTGTTGTTCGGTCATTGGTTCCTTTAAACACATTATTTTAGGACAATAAAAGATCCAAACATTCATCAGCCCGCCAAATTTGAGATTTTGCCAATATTAACTGCTTTGATTTAATCACAGCCCGTTCAATTGACCAATCAGAGCGTGCCTAGTAACTGTGGGATACAACAATTTAAAATGATGTTCGGAGTACCAACTGATTCAAGTTGTCAAATTTTGCGTTGGATCTACCCTCTGAATCGTGCATTCAGGCTTGTTGGGACCAAGCCTTTTTGACGAAGCTTCAATTAATTCTTCGTCATGCGATTCCTCTAGCACGCTCAAAAATCTACCAGTTTCTGTTATTTCTGACGCGAAGCTATCCGACAGTTCTTGACCGTTGATGCATGAAGTATCCACCATCGACCTGCACTCTGCTACTTCGTTTACAACAAGAAATAGCAGTTTAACGTTGCGCTCATGAACTTTTGTGAAGAACTTAATTCTTCTCCGCAAAGCCTTTTTTTCGGTGCCTGATTTTTCGATTAACACTACGGATGGCTCCGCGTCTATGGTTTCGCTTTTATGTCCTCCTTCTTCTTCTTCTCCTTTTTGTTCCGGTTCCATGGCTTCTATATACTTCTTTTCATTTTCAATGATCGCGTCAAGCATTTCGTGAAAGGAGTTAAACTTTCCAAGAAGTTCGTAGAAGTTTTGTCGACTCTCTGTCGTGCATATACCCCGTATGTACCTTAGTTTCCACAACACGACTTCGTTATGCAGCTGTGTTTGAATCTGTTCCATTTTTGATAAAAGCTCCCTCGCTGTCCGCGCCAAGCTTGCACACTTCACATCAGCACAGCATCTGGAACCGTTCCTTAATACGTCCTGATTAAGAGGAAAATATGTTTCAGAAACAGCTAACCCTTTATTCCGAAAGGTCTAATGACTCCTAAGATTCTCGAACGTTAGTCCGGCGCACGCGCACTGACTCAACGGGTCGCAGCGTCTCTCATTCCCACCATGTCTGACAAACTTAAACGGAGAACGAGCCAGGCAGTGTTCCAAGCCCAGCTTTATTCAAAATCTTCAATGTATATAAATGTGTAACTCACTAAGACTTCAGACCATGAAAACTATGGTAAGAAAACTTTATGCGACTTGACACATGACCGTCACACAATAGTCGCCAAACTAGCGACTATCGCTGCAAATAAAGTGGACAAGTTTTCTTTGTCTAGTCAAAACACCGTCGCAGTTTGGAGCACTTCTAGGAACCGTAGCAGAAATGTTCTTCTCACTTTTTATTTTAGTACCGATGTTGTATCCATTTTTTTCTTTTACACCCAAGTTCATGGCAAAACACACTTCGAGAGTAGATTGCCCTATTGTTCAAGTACACAACAAAATGACTCCTGGTTACTCTCGAAGTCATAATTCTTCGACGCCTGCACTTCGCAATGAATTTTCTTTTTGGACTAAGATGTGTTTATTATGCTATTCCTAAATGAATTCTTAAAATATTTTGAATTTGGTAAGCCCTATAGTGATCAGTGGCAGAAATATTGAGCTAAATCGGGTCTTGTAGTGATCAAAAGAATCTACGATTTTTTGTCGGTTCAGTTCTGCCTCAATTATCCTTTATGGAATCAAATATTATATAAAGGAAATTCTTCTCTGAAAGATTTTAACGTACTCTTTTGTTAGTCAAACTGTGAAAATTGATGAAAACTTCCTTCATCTCTCATTATTTATTCAGAAAACCACAGGTCAGTTGATTTATTACAAAACGAAAAACAAAAACAAGAAAACTAGCAACAGGCACCTAACAGCTTCATCAGTGAGAAGTCAAATTCTTCCAAGTGATGGATCATTTTCTTCAAACGAATGCGCAGGTGTGCGTTTCAATTTTCCTTTGAACTGTTATGTGCTCTGTGGAAATGAGTCTGAGAAACATACGCTATATGTTACGCGAAAACCATTGAGCTTGTTCACACATACAATATCGCTATGCATCCTCGACTTATTCTGACTCTATTCAAATTCAAATCCTTAAACTGAAACCAAACGTGAGGATTTAATGGTATTCCCCAGTGGGCCAATTAAGGTAAGAGATTTGATTGGTGGTGCGTTAATGGTAATACGAAAATTATCTTCGTTTAGGCGTCATAAAATTCTGAGTGGAATTAAAGATTTACGCAATGATAGAAAATCAAAGATGGAATTGATACCTATTTTTGGATGCATCACGCCGAAGCACTCACGAATTTTGGAAGACATTCTAAGCTTCTCGTGTTTATTCGAGAATTTGCTCCAATTTGTTTGCTTTCTTTCACTTGCATAATTATTATTTAGGAGAAGGAAAATGATTGGAAAGTTTTTACCACAAAGCTGTGACAAAAAAATTGGAATCAAATTTTCTTTTTGATATATTTCTAAACAATTACGTTTGGTACTAAATACAGTTTTGCCTGATCAATCTCAAAACGTATGCTTAGTCAAGGTTAAACGATTTTCTTCTAAAAGTCTGATTGCAGTCTCGAAAATACTTCGGCCGCGGGATAACTGATTTATGTCACTGTGAAAAAAATCACAAATTTTCGACTGAATATTCCATACAGACGGAAGGTTTAGTCACTTATCATACTGAAGTTGCACCCCAATAAACAATTTACCGTCAGTTTTGAGCAGCTATCCTGTTGTTCTTTCTGGGTGAGTGATGGTTTTCCTCTTGAGAATGGAAATCTGGAGAGAATTCGCCAGCAGAATGACATAATCGTTCCCATGATCAAACTGGCAATAATCACCTGGTGTTCAGAGTCGAGATGCACCGATCAGCTGCCACGAGATGACTTGCTTTATTTATATGGACTGTCTCACGAGAGCTCCTCCAGCGATTCGGCGCAGATGACGATTAGATAAAAGTACCAACCACTCAAGATGGCTCTGCGCATTTACTTAAAAACGAGAACCATTTATCCACTCCACACAAAGCTATCTCCAGACCTAAATGATAACATGTAATAAATTGTTACAGTTTCGACCTTTATGGCCCTTTATTTTTCTTTATTTGTTTTTACACCATTTTTAATGAAAAGAGCTTCTTCAAAAAATATTTCTTTGCTATTTAGTGTCAATCCTGTGGAGTGCTCCCGAAATATTATTTTATTTTTTAGAGTTATGTAAGGCGCTAAATCAATTATGGCCGGCTAATATGAGCAATATCTTTCATTCAAGGGACTAATACCAAAATAGATCGGAGGTCCTCGGGTGTTTTCGTGTTACTTGGTGTGTTTCGTGTTATTCCGGCGTTCAATCTGTAGCAGTTCGACTCACTTTATCAACTAATTGGTTGAATTGGTCACACGTCCCGAGCTGAATGCATAATATTTTCATGTGTCTGCCTATGAATGGTGACTGTACTACTTATTTTGGTTATACTTCATCTGCATCTTTGTAAAATGTTTCGGCTACTTGCCAAATTTCTGAAGTCACTTTCGGTGTTAAGTGGATCTCGTCTTTACTAAACAGCCGCACCTGGCAACACAAACGAAAGCTGTTTTGTTACGCAAATCTTATCATATGGTCCATATGAACCTGTGAAAAATCAACAGGTTCCCTGAATTCCCACCCATCTTCTCTGAATTACACAAAAATCTTACAAAAACAAAATGAGTCTTTTGTGAGCATTTTACTTGTAGCGTGCTATACACTGGGCACATTGATATTTCGACAAGCTGCAAACTATCAGCGCACTTTTAAAACGCAGACAGTTTATCCTCATTTTATTCGACACTTCTGTCTTATCAACGTAAACAAAGCGTCGAGTCTTGTTTTTCACGCCGTTCACGAACCACTACAAAAGCTGACAGATTTCATAAACCACACCTCAAATTAAGATTCCGCTGACACAGACTCGCCCTGCTCGGACCTTGGCAGAAGGACATGTGCATGTGGTCTCATATGTGCAATACTGCAGGGCGTATTAACCTTGCAGTCAATACAGCACACCTTTGACACGATGACTTCACATCATCAGATTACACTAACGCTGTATAGAATTCGCAAAACCTGCAGCAAAACAGTTGGCCTGCTGGAATCAACCAGCAAGTAAGGAATCACATTTAGAACGTTGGGAGGAAGAAAGTGTTATCGTATTAAACCGACTCACATAAAAAAAGTCACCACCTGCAAACTCGCTCAACCAAGTCGATTTGCAGCTCCGATTGAAACCAAGACGCAAAGGGTATCAGACAGACCACAACTTTCTCAGGTAAGGATTCTACCTGTTTATTTCCATTATCTCTATTTCAATGTATAAACACTAAGCACAAATTCTATGGGATAATTCCAACACAAGTGAGAGCTTTACTGCCCAACATTTTTGCAAACAGGTAGATTATACAGAAATGTCTGGCCCCGAGCCGAAAAAATACAATACGCTTCCCAAACTGTGATACAACGGTGAGCTTAGCTTTTGGAATTATTACACCTAAACTTTTCAACATTTTACATTGTTAATTTCAGGGAAAGTTGGAGATAGATTGCTTGTCTATAACCAAACCTATTAAGCCGATTACCATGGGAACCACGATGAGTTCAGTGGGCTTGGCGAATAAGCCACCCGCATTGCCACCGGTAAAACAAAATAACACTGCGGTAAGTGGCTGTCTCTTTCTGACCCAGATATTGTTCATTTTTTAAGAAACGTTTTAAAAAAAGTAGGAGAAATAAACACGACATTGGGTCTAATAATTAATTTTTTTTGCTATGGATTCATTTATGTCTGGTCAGTTAAGGTTTACAAAAACTTCCTGTACGTCGTCTTGGTGTTTGCCAAGCGAAAGTGGATACTGTTGTCAACCGATGAAAAAATTGAATCGAAAAGAATATTAGGAAGGTTAAGAAGCCTGCTGGGCCAATAGCAGAAACTAGTTGTCAGATCGTGCCAATAAGAATTCTGAATTATATCAAGACAATCTTATTTCGACACTTCCACACATAAATTGATATTGATTTTTGTAATCCTCCGAAAGGAAGATTCAAGTTGAGTTTATTCCATTCAGTGTTACGCGAAGATCCTAAAATAACGTGTCAAACTTTATGATTGTGTAATTTAAAGTATCCGAAAATGTCTATGTATGAGCCAGTTCTCTACCCACACATTATGGCTCAGTTTGCCATCAGTGCCTATCTCGTGTAATTATTCGCTGAAATGTCTCTTCGCATATAATCTGACAATCCATTGAAACATGTGTCTTGTGCTGTTTTTACGTTTTGTTTGCTTCTCAACGTTTGTTTCTGAGTTGTGTGTTTCAGCCTTGTTTATTCTCAATTTGTGACTGACCGACAGACCGACGAAAAGACAGAGCGAAGATAGAGTCCATCAGTGTTTTGTGAACATTTGTGTAACATAATTCGTGTACGCCATTAGTTAATTAGTAGTATTGATGTTCGTATCAGTGAGACAGGTAAGTCAGCTATCTTGGCTTCAATATTGATATCACAGATAACAGGTTCAATTTCTTCCTTCTTGCGAAACATTTGCTTTAATTGAATCACTATTTTCCTCCTTTTTTTCATCCTATTATATTTTTTGTGCCCTTCTTTCTATGGAGTTGTGATAATCTCTAATGAAATGTGTACGTGTACTGTGTAACTTTATAACGTGTAGTGTAAACACGAGATTACAATCATCAACTGAAAGCTTCGATGGAAACCTTCCATCATAACAGCGCCTTTGAAATTCCTTCCAAGAATTCTTTAGTCTGATGTAGGATTAAATTGCAAATGAATGTGTTTGAATCGAGGCCAGGTTTTTTGATGTAAAACTAGAGTGTAACACCAAAAGCCACGCCCAAATCACGATTTAGACATTTTGCAACAAATTTAACTCCTGGGGTAAGGGGAAAGCAAAGTCCTTGTTTGGATATATTCCTGACGGTATACATTTTCTTTCTTTTAAAAGGTGCTTTTGTTTTGTATCATTTGGCAAAGTCATTACTTATTTTAAGACCAATTTAAGTTTAACAACGTTTCCATAGGTAATCGCCACCGCGCAATCTCCACCGGACTACAAGTTTGAACACTTTACCAAACTTTGTCAGCATTATCAAGAACAAAAGAAAATACTGCAGGTGTGAATGATTTCACTAAGTCTTGGGAGGCTACCAAAATGTTAATGGTAATAGGACCGAGGGGAGTCCAATTCGGTCTGTAAACATACGAGTGATTGACAAAATTGGACAACCGCGAAGCCGGAGTCCAATTTGTCAATCACTCGTGCGATTACGGACAGAATTGGACGACAAGAAGTCCTGTTGCCAATTAATCATAACCGTTACAATTTCCGAAAACAACAAATACATTTAGGTCAGATATCTCCCGTAGAGATAGTGTCTAAATTAAAAAAAATTCTCCATTTTGGAAATTCCTCAATTTTTTGAGGATAAGTGATTGTTGCTTAGTTTATTGTGATTAATTCTGTGATTGGTGGATTTGGTTGAGTGGACTTAGTAATATTGGCTGCCTCAACTGTCCGATTATGGCTAACTGATTACAGCCCTACAGAATGATTAACGACAAATAAAGCAGCACCAATCATGTTTGAGGAAATTGTAATGGTTATGATTACAAATGTAATATCTACATAGAATATGACAATTTCGAAATTGTCATCGTGACTAATTTTTTTCTACATTTATTGACTAATAAACCTTGAAAGTTACCAAGACAGGTGTTTACGCCTTCAAATTTTAAATTGTGATTTTTTTTTGGCAACCTTTGAAACAGCGGTTCCTCTGTCCCTGATCCAAACTGTGGAAGAACCCTTTTGAATTTTTTTTTTAACCTTAATGTTTCTTGCCCTGCAAGTAAAGGCAATTTTGTCCTCTATGTAGGTGCAAATCCGGACAGAGGTTCATAATTGGAAAAAGGTGGCGGAGAATGGCGATGAAGGGACTGAATGTCGTGAAAAGATCCTGGGCTTACTGAGCCAGTTTCGCGAGGCACAGAAACAACAAGACATGTTAATTGAGAAAGAAAAGCTTAGGTTGGATGCGTTTAGAAACTGTATCAATGAAGACACCACGAACAGGATAAAAAAACGATTAACATTCTTCCAGAAACTAAACAAACAACACGAGGCATTGTTGGAGCATATCCGACAGGATATTCAAGAATGTAGAATGATTTGTAAAAGATTCAATGATTCAAGTGGAAGGTAAGTTCTTTGTTGCTGTGCCAACGCCTTAGAAATTTGGTTCGCTTCTTATCTTAACATTTTCGTGATGGGAAAATCGGCATAAAAATCGGAGAATTTAGGTTTTGTCACAATACCAGTTCCTTACTAAGGCTCTTTAGTATTCTAATGATATGACTTTCTCTTACCCCCCCCCCCCTTCATTGACGGTCAATTTTCTGTAGTCCCCCCTTTATACTTAATTAGCGATAACTGATCTCACTTCCGTTCCCCTGAAACTATGTCAATCCCCCCACCCCTTCCCCCTCCTCCTCCTCCTCCTCCCCCCCCCCCCCGTGATGAATAATGAGTGGAGTGGTCCCTAAACGACCACCTAACATAAACTGACTTGATGCTTAATATTTTGAAAGGTCTAAAGGGTTTGAGACTTGGATAAAATGTCCAGCCAGCCCAGCTTACGATTACGGTAGTATTGGAAGCTTATGAGGTGAGATATGCGATCATGATAAGGAAGTACAAATACACTGTAGCAATTCTTAATTAAGTGTTGAAATTAATCCGGGACTACAATGGGTTTTCTCTAATTTAATCTGATTGGCCCCTAACTTCTAATCCAATCAGATTTACATGATAAGCTGAATTATACACGCGATTTGATTGGTTCCTATTTATGATCTCTCGGAAGATTGACGCATAGTTGACGTCATCGAAAAAACGCATTTTGCAGTGACGCATGAGCGACGCAGCGACATATCTGCTGCTCCCCGTGTGCCACTTTATTGTTCTTATCACATTTTGAATTTATCTGTGATTTAATCCTTTAGACCTTGACATCAGTTTGCATTTTCTCCTCACTGTTCTCTATACATTTCCTGATGAGCTGACAAGGAGATTTTGTTTGACAATTATGACCTCCTTTACTTGATGATTATTTCCTTTTTTTTGCATGACCTGAATATGTGAATCAAAGGTGATCTTGTAAGGAGAAATTAGATGCTTGTCACTGTCAGGGGTTAATTAAAGGGTTGAAACTGAACAGACGCATGGCATCATGGAATCTAATTGATAAGCCGAACTATAACCAATCGCAACATTCTCACGCACGTCTCCCTCGCTACGGGCACTTTGCTTTTTTTTACTTTGATTTCTTTTTTAATTATTGTGACATTTTCCCTCTTTTGTCGGATTGGTAATTGTGATAACTGTGGTTTTGGTGTTGTGACGCTCTGAAAGGGAATGAAGACTGTCACTTTAGGCGATTGTTCAACGAGATACAGAAACAGTGGCGTAGCCTGCTTCACACTCAGTTCCTAGGTGTGACTAAAATATAATGAATGCTGAATAAAACTGAAGGTCATGAGAAAATGAGAAATGATCAACACAAAAATAAGCGCTTGATTGTTAGGCATAATCTCCTTTCATGTAACATAAGAAATGTACGGAAAACAGTGTGGAGAATATGCATACTGATGTTGGGATGTAAAGGATCGTGATCAACAGCTGAGCTCTTACACACGTATCAAACATGGCTCACAGCTGAAAGTGGTTATTCGATAAAGGAGTAACGGAAACGATCTGATGTATTTGTATTGATAACCCTCCATGACCATTTTTGGATACAAACACTTACAACACCAATCATTTATTTACCAGGCAAATGGCACTGTTTGCTTCTGGGCTGTCTTAGGGTTGCCCAAGAAAAAGTTTCATGCATTAAGTAACATAAGTACTGCCCCTTTATAACCACTCTTAGATTTTTATGGTTGTTTTTCTTCCCGAAGTCTTTGAAGGTACGAAAGAAACCATTGTTCCTGTGGTTCTTCAGTCCACTCATCAATCGAGATGGAGAAGCGGGAAATCAACAGGTTCAAATGATGTCTCTGAACATGAGCACAGGATGGATCAGCTCAAAATCAACAAGAGCAAAGCCTCGAAAAGAATTATGAGACCGTGGTGACAACATTGCAATAGAAATAAAGTAAATCAATTGCAAACACAGTGATAGATCGAGGTGGAACAATTATCCATAGACTGTTAGCCCTAAGTGACATTCTTGCACTCAAATTTCATTAGAAATAACATATGGAAATAAAAGAATATCTTATTTGTACTGCGTTGTTTCCACCTTCTTTCCATATCATGTGAGATTCTTCGAAGCGACTATTAATTTTTATTTTCTTAGGTCATAAATGTAGAGAGCGTTTTCGCGAAGAGGTGTTCTCTATATATTCTACAAATGATCGAATACCTTTGGTAGGTACCTTTTTGACTAAGGTATAATCACTGTTACATGAGGAACAATGTAAATTGGCCACCGTGTGGAGTTTCTAAGCCGACGTTTCGAGTTATAGCCCTTCGTCAGAGCGAATGGAGGAATTGTGACAATTGTGGTTTGTGTGTGTGGGTTTGTATGCAGAAAACGGAGCAACGGTTACGCTTTTGGTGGGATTATTGTAACGAGAAAAACAAGAATAAATTGGTTGAATGAAAAGCGTTCGTTGATACTGTGGGGATTAGGAGCGCCGATTTGAATTTTTTGTTCCAAGTTTTGCGGCTTTCCGAACTGCCTTGATCGATAATATTCTCGACGGTATACGTTAATTTATCTTTTCAAAGGTGTTATGTTGTTTATCATGTGACAAAGCCATTACTTATTTTCAGACCAACCAAGAAATAAGCCTCATTGTACGTCAGTGCACTTTATTTATCCGCAAACTAAACTATACAGTGACAGTTCCAGCAAAAAGTATTGTAGTTACCAGTGTTTTGCCAGTGAAAATTAACATTGACGAGTTTATCGTAAGAGGTAACTACTCTCGTTCATGGAACCTTATTTATGTTAATCATCTCCTTGTTTATCGCTTTGGGGGGAGGGAGTGGAGGACTTAATAGTGATCGATGCCCCTCACCCTCCCACCCCCGCGGTAAATAAGGGAAATCACTAAAAGAAAGACTACAATTTTAATCAGATCTTAAAAGATCTAAGTCTTGTCCATATACGTTATGAAAACAGGGAATCTTCCCTTCCCTACTTCCCTACTACTCTCCGTTAAGTTTGATCGAACGCTTCTCTCTAATCTTTGTTCTTCTTAACATTTTTTCTGTTCGTCTTCCGCTTTATCCAGCGCAAATGACTTTTCAGTCGCGTGTACACACCGTATTTTCCTTTAGTGGCACACCCATCTCCCCAGCTCGATAGACCAATCACCGCCCAGCTGTCATCGATGGAACGTCTGATCTGTGAAAGAAAAAAGTTTGTATGAAGCGACTACGAAAATCACTAAAGATAAAAAGGAAATCAGTGAAAAAAGAAATATTTACTTCTAATGAAGTATTGTTATCCCTTCGTCGGGTATTGAGACGCATTTTGCGGGGTAAAACGGAGATTTTGGCTTTTAGCCCGCTCGCACGCTTGTGTTATTGTTCAGACTATCTTGTTGTCTTTGTTTTTAGTTTTTGTTTCCTCGTTTCCTCGTTTCCTTCCAAACTGATATTATAAGTAATACGTTATATGAGTAATAGCGACTTGGGCTAAAGTGGCTCTTAGTCAGACCCAACGACTGGGAAACGGTCATACGCCTAAAGCGAAGAACAAAAACTCGCCATGTAGCATTTAGTTGTCAATGAGAAGGTCTTTAAGAAGATGCAAGATGCTATTTCTGTATACTTCTTAAGGTTTGCAAGTGACGCATCTATGGTATCCTCCAAGGTCCTCTTTCGCTTACCACAAGGGGTGAACCGCTGTCCCCTTTACAGGCATCTTTCTTTCCTGTGGCGTCACCAGCACAAACAACGTTTTCTGTTATTGCTGCGGCATTGGTGGCATTTTCGCGGCAATCGCGCTGGGATACGAACTTCATTTGAATTTGTTGCAGGACTTCATTCGGTGGGCCCGCTAAATCATCCGACGAAACCTGCAAGAAGAGCATGCATCAGTGATTAGGTACAACAAGTTTTGATTTTTTGTTTTCTTGGGAGAATGGTCAAAGCCATTGCTACGTTCATAGTGATGGGCTCTTGAGTAAGACATTCTGTTTGCACAGAGCCTCTCCATAATGAGAATTTCATGAGTAATTGCATCGTAATTTACCTTTTCTACACTCTCGCGCACAATTTTCGCCTTTGTAATTATATTCTAAAGAGTGCCTTTAACAGGAGAAGTCCTGTTACGACTGAACGTCAAACAGAAAAGTTTCTTTTGAACGGAAACGAGGGACAATTCGCCTCTTTGCGGGGATATCTCTACATCACAAATTTCTTGAGCAATTCTAGATCAGTTTGTGTTGACTTAAGATACCGAAAATCCGACATAAGCTGGGGCTGAAATTATCAATGAGGAGAGAGAAGAACACGAGAATGCACATGAGGAGAGCATTTAGAGACGGAAAACGCGCACTAACCTTTTGAGAAGATCCCCAACCGGCTACTACACACGTTTTTCGTGGTCTGACGTAGAACACATCCGTGGGTTCTGGGAGACATACAGTTCTCACCAACGGTGAGAATTTCACGGCGTGCTTTAGGCGAATCAAAGCTAAGTCATTTCCTATATTTAAGTTCCCCCGGGTCGCATTTGGATGTAGGATAACCTTCTTTGCTCCGATATTCTGCTCAGCACCTTCTTCTTTGAAACGATTGTGTTCTCCTAATAGGTTAAAATCGAAAGTCGTTATTAATTCTGGCAAGATCGTCTTCGATTTGTTTACACAAGGAAATAGGTCGTTAAGAAATGTTACGTCGTATAAAAACATCAGCAGTTCGTCACTTTCTTTCAAATTAAGGTATAGAGTTGTTAGAATTTATAATCAGCTTTTAATTGCTTTGTTTTTTTACTAGTGATATTGTTTAAAGGCAACTTTTCAAACAAAACAACATGCGCAATAACAATTACCGAAAAAGACATTTGTTTGTCTGGGACGCGCTTGCCAATCGCAGAAAAATTACAAGGGCTACAATCTGTTAGAGTGCACTTCAGTTTTTAAACGCAGTGAATATCGTGGCTTATTATTGTCCTTTTGCCCCAAAGGTCTCATTAGTAATTCTCCTTACTGTCTGCTACACAATTCTTATGACGTTAGTTTGGAGAATTTTGTATTGGATCAACTAAGAATCCCCCTATCGATATCTCTTTCTATTCTCATCACTTGTTCGCTTGATATTGTGAGGAGAAATTCTGTTTTTGTCACCTGTGGGAGTTGATGGGTTATTTGTACTTAAGCCAAATATCCTTCTTCGCAATTTTTGAGTCTGAATGGCTCATTTTAATGATGTTTTCGGGAAAATACGATAAACTGAAGCCAAAAAATACGCATAAAATAAAAATCGTCAGTGTGACGCTTTTCTACCCATTTTCTACTAGTTTCAGCCTTATTTGGTCTGGTGAACATAGTGTAGCCTACAGCCTGGCACCGAGGTCCTCACAGAGAAGGAGAGATACTTTTAAAGAGATGCAAGCATGGTACACTAATGTGATGTGACATCTTCAGCTTAACATCTTTTTTTTTTCTTCTTCTTTTTTTTTTACAATTTTATCGTTTTGTAATCATAGCCACATCACGCTTGTTTTTAAAATACCTGTATCTAATATCTCTGATTGACTTACCCATCCTTACGATAACATCTTTCGGTTTCACAGCCCCATCGTAGAAAAAGCAGTGCGCCACAGTTATAATCCAGTTCCCTTTGATAAGTGCACCACCACACCGGAAATTTCCCTTCACGTAGATAGCTGCTTGCCAGGGCCAGGCTCCTGGCTTCGCCTCCTCTCCACCGACAGAGCCGAAATTTTCATCATCGTCATTTCTCAGCTGAGTATCTCCTGCGATGCCACATTCACTGTAATCTGCTCACACAAAAATTGGTGATTGGTGTGTTGAAAGTGTTACCGTGTTATGTGTGAAAGGAAATACGATAAAAGGTTTCTGACTGACAAATTTGTCTCGGATTTTATTCGCATAAAATACATCATAGACTCATACAGCAAACCTAGCCAAAGAGTATAGCTTTAAGAGATCCTGAAGTGCCCCGAATGAAAGGTTAGAAGCTGATTTAGGACCAGAGGATCCTGCCAACGTCCTTTTAAGTTAACAAAGTAAGTATACGATGGGAGATATAATAATGAAAGTCAAAGAAAATGTACTCACCATTTCCTTTGGCTGTGATCAGCTGTTTAAGCTTGGCTAAATCGTCAAAGTCCTTAAGAAGGTACACATGCGTTCTGAAGGGTTCAGAAGCAATACTGCGCAGTTCCTTTTCATTCACGCTGTCTGTTACACCAATAGCGTAGATTTCAAACTTCTGGAAGTCACGCAGTATCGCAGCATCTGCGCTGGGATCACCACCGATGTTGGACCTGCCATCAGTTATGAGGAACAAAGCCCTCTTGCTGTCTTTTCGGGCCTCAGGAACGATTTCCTCAATGGTCTTATTCAATGCAAGGCGTGTAGCGGTGCCACCGGCAATGAAGTCTAAGTTGTCTGAGAAGGAAAGAATGAAGAGAGATGACAGGAGATCAAGGCTGCTTTTCATTTATCAAGAGATGGCGAACTGGGAGAGAAGGTTCTTTCCCGTGAAAATGATCAGCAAAAAGTTATTTTTGCATGTGAGCAGCGTGCGTCATGACCACCCAGTCGCGTATGTTTTCGTTTCTAAATTAACGAGACACGAGTTTGCGCCATCGCCGGAAGTAATCGACACTTAAAGTCTCCCCTCATCTTTCGCGCATTCTATGGATAATTGGATAATGCTGTTTGACCCTATTCTCTTAATTAGGCTACATCGATCTGAATCAGTACTTTCCGTTCTCAGAACCGAAGAGTTCTGTGAGCGGGAAGGAGTTGAGAAGGGCCAGTTGTGACCTTTGGAGCGATTTCCTGGTTTAGTTAATGGCGCGATAGCATCATAGTAGCGGGATGATATGTGGTAAAAGCTCCTCGTGGCGAAACGACCGGGTTCTCTTTAAATCTGTCATTTAAACTATATGTTCAGTTTGATTGTAAAATTATTTTAAAAGAAAGGACCTGATAGTAGACAAACCCGGAAAAAGAAACGAATTAACCAGAACAGTGTAAAGGATATAAAGGGATATGTCTCATTAACGAAATTATGTTGCCCTAACGTCTCTCATTACTAGCGGTTTGACCTACCGAGAGTCCCTTATAGCTTCTGCTTTGTCAGCCATTGCGTTCGTTTGCAGATTAAAAACTACTTTAGCTGTCGAGCTAAATGTAACGACAGCAACTCTCGTTCCCATGGGAGATGCCGATATCCCAAACTCGTCGATGATTGTCTTGGCGAATTCAACTCCTTTTTTAAAGTTCGCACTACCGACAGTTGCTGAGCTGTCGAACACGAACACCAAGTCGAGGCCTCCGGCTCCCGAGGACAAGCCTGCTCGTGCCAAACTGTCGGTTGTCGTCCAGCTCAGTTTGTCGATGAAATGTTCTCGGAGACTGTCTGCGACCCTCTTCAAACCTCTTAAGGGATCTATGAACAACAGATCCGTCGTTAAGGACACGTTTGCCATTCTCTTTTGATACTTACGAAAAATATGATTTTCCCTCATATCTTCATGGATAAATGAATCAGTGATTGAATGTACGAGTTCCCGAAACACTTCTTTGTTAACCTTCCTCTGGCTATACTTTAAAGTTTAAAGTGTGAAAACGAGGACCATGTTTCTTCAATGATAACGTGCGATTTTCTTTTAGCTTTAGCTTCTTACAAGCATCGGATACCCGCAAACATCCAAAGTACGATTCTCCGGTAAGTAAAATGAGCTTACGCTATTGCGCAAACAACTCTTTAAACAATGAGTATTTATACGTCTTTCGAGAAAAACACTCACCAAATTTTTCGCATGCTGGAGTTGTTCCGTTCCATCTTGCTGTCTTGCACGATCTGCAGAACGGAACACATTGAAGTGACTGAAGACCAACGAGCTCATATCCGTCATCACACGAAAACCTGACCTGAGTTCCCTCTAGAAACAAACTTCCGACTCGGCGACCATGTTTGGGTGTACCTGGATCCTTACACTTTGCTCCTAAAAAAGAGAGCAAGGCGGTCATTTAACCCTTTAGCCTCTAAGAGTGGCTACCATCTACTTTCTCCTCACAATATCACCACTAAATCACCCATTAAGGCCGTGAGAATAAAAGAAATTACCACCAACTAAAGAAGCTCCTGATTGTTAAATAAATTCTCTTCGTCAGCACCTTAGGAAATGTAAAGAGAACAGTACGGAGATTATGCATACTGATGTTAGAGTATAAAAGGTTAAGTATATCATTTTTAGTTAACAACTGTACCCAACATACTGGTTCGTCATTGCTGGTTTATTCCCAAGCAATCCTTCCCACTTTCTTTTAAGCCCAAGGCATTTGGTCACAAAGGAATGAATTTGCAATACCTTAATTGTTTCGTGAGGAAGGCGGAGAAAAGATAAAAGCTTCGCCGAATCCTCCATGTAGGAAAAATTGAAAATGTCTAGATTTTTTTAAGTAACTCCAGACGCGCGGCCATCTAAAACAAGTTACAAGGTATCTCGATCGATTATTTTGGACCTTTTTCACGTTAGATTATGCTCAAATTTACGGGCAGCGGCGCCATATAAAAAATATGCAGGTAGCAATTCATACTCTTGGGTGAAAAGAGATACAACTACTTAAGGACAAGACACAATGTTTCGCTCAGGATTCGAACCCGTACCCCTTGTCTGAAGTATAGTATGCTAACGTTAAAGACAGTGCGTCTTACTCTTTGATGAAGTAAATATGACAGCAAAGTGATTTGCCCATACTGGCAATGCCCCCAATGTGGCCTTCAATATGGTCTCTCAGCCCGCTATCCGTTAGGCCACCATTACTCCTAACTATGCTACACAGTCAAGTTTGATATGGCAGTAAACAATAACGAAATCTCCTTACTTTTTACACATCTTGGAAGTTTTTTGGGTGACCAGCTTTTTTCGTTGGTACAAGTCACTTTGGCACTCCCTCTGAGCCGGTAGTTGTCATCACAGGAATACTTGACAGTGGTACCAACCAGGTAGTCGTCTTTATGTGGCTCAAAATCTCCATTTCGGATTCTTCTGGGTGTTTTACATGACAGAGGTGTCGAGTCTGTAGTAAGGGGAGGAAAAATTGCGCTAGTTATCATTTGTATACCCGGTGTTCTCGTTGGATAATGCGCTACACGACGTACGCATTCGGCGAACTATTATGAGGTGATAAATCCTGTCTAATGTACCCTTTGTCCGGTGGAATTTAATCAACATGAAAATTATGGTACCAAAATAATAGATTGAATATCAGCTAAAGAATTTAGCTTATCAGCGCACTTTGATATCTAAATCAACTTCACGGCGGAAAAAAATGCTTCTCTGTTAAATATTCGTTTTTTATTTTTAAGCAATTTTGAAAATTCAGAAGTTTCTTGCTGTTTAGAAGTCACATTAAAGCTTATTGCAACATTAGATTGGTAGGTTCGGGGAAATTATGAAAGTGGATTTTATTCCCTCACTATCACACTTGTTTTTAAGGAAAATAGACGTAAGAGTATGTCTGAGTTTAGCGGGATAAATCGCCTTTACGTTTCAATTGGAAAGCATGAAACACAATTCTCATGTCTCACCTCGCTGACATGTGGGAGGATTTCCAGTCCACTTGCTATTAATACATCTGATCAAGAGAATCCCAATGGTCTTATAGCCAGGATTACAACTGTATATTGCATGTGTCTTTCTTATTATTCTAACCTTCCCATTGGCTATTCCTGGTGGGGATGAAAGAAGTAGAGTAATAAATTCCTAAGCTGCCCCTTCGAATAAGGGGATCAGTAGGAATTTTTCACTAATTAAGGTGAAATACGAATCTTAGTCTCCCATTTGGATTCAAAACTTAATTCAAACACGAAACTTTGCTAATACTGGCCAATCCAGTATCAGGTCTCTCAGGGGGCAAGTTCTTCGTGCGACAGCGCGTTATCTGTGAAGGTAGACACTATTGAAGCTCTCACTCGTGCTACTGTAAAAAGTAGGCAATTTTACTTGCGAGGTAGTGATATCTGGTGTGCGTAGCTGGCAGTCTTGTTGGAGGGCGCTCGAGCAAGTTTCGAAGCCTCAAGAGCAATGAAAAACAAAAATTTACGCCCTAGGAGCGAAATAACCTATTACCTGATTGAATGACAAAAAGAAAGGTCAAATCAAATGGAATATGTAAATCCCCAAAACATGGTAAATAAGCTGCCAAATATGTCTAAAATATAGCAAAATCAGCTTGAGGAAAGAATAAAATCGCTTTAAAAGGTCGAATCAAACCAGTTGCCAAATGTGTGTAACGTATAGCCATGTGGCAGCCAAATAGGTACGCAAAAATCAACTTAAAGATAAGATTTAAATTCGCTCACGCGGCGCGACAAAACATTTCAATATCTAGCGTTGGGACTGTTGTAATCGTTGATTTTAAGACTTTAAAGCCCGTTGTTTTTAGTTGAGTATTCTGTTTGTTTACTCTTCGTTTGCGAGGTCTGCTAAAGTGTATTTTGCGTAAGAATGGGGCAAAAAGAAGGAAAATCACCTTGATGGTTTTAGCGTAAGCTCCGTCAAAATATTTCCATATCAATCTGTTGCAATCGTCAATTTTTTAACTTTGACTTTGAAGCCCTTTTCTTTCTAATTGAGTATTCTTACGCACATTTCTATGTAATCAAGCAACATTTTCGACCTTTGTACCACCCCTAAGGTATTTGAGCAGAAGGCAGTAATATGATGCTAGCGACATCAAAGGTAAACCTAGTAGGGGGGGCTCGCTATTCTCATCTTCAGTTTCCCCGCATCTCCTTTAGGAACCCATGGGACTATGAAGCAGATTTGGTCACCAAACGGGAAAAGAACGGCTTGCATTTTTAGACCCGAACTTATCTACGGGAGGTCGAGTAAAAATTCCGAATTTTTTGGTGACTTCGCATCTCGCTTTACATCGACGAAGATTGATTACGCATGGACATCTTGCCCACGTAGGAACCTGGAACCGGGTTGGGCAAACTCAACGATTATTTGGACGCTAGTATGAACAAATTCACGTATTGCATGGTTGAATGCTCTATTAGTGGAGTTACGCTGAGAGTCATGAGAGAACTCATAGGTTAGCTAAACCATGTACAAAATACATCCTGCGAACTGCCAGGATCGAATTTTTTGAAATTGTTGAACGAGGAGAGGGTATATTACGAGATTGGTTCTCGAATCAAAAATGACATGAAACATACTTCACCTGGAGGATTAGTGCAGTTCTTACTTCTCTTCTCGGCAGTCCCTACGTCTCCTCCTTGAAAGAAACAATTAAATGAATTTAATGAGACTGTACAAGTCAAGAGAAGAGTTGGGCGGGGGGAGAGGGGTAAGCGAGGAGTCTTTCATGCGCGACAGAATAGTGACGTTTGAATTAGTTTGATTTGGCAGGTTTCCTCAGTGCAGCGTATGACTTTACACGCGGCTGTTGATTTGCGGGCGAAATTTTCAAGCGCAGAGGCCGGCAAAGAAATTCAAATTAGGCTTATTATTTTCTTCTCTTGACCTAGGTCGTCTTCTTAAGCAGTTGACGCTTAAGTGGCGCTCGAAAGAACCTATCAAAGTAATAAAATCATGTCCAACACATGACAAGAGTGGCATGGTGTTTAACAAATATTTTCACTCAGCTAGAAACGTTATTCTTTTCCTGATACAAGTTATATTTGCGTTATGACATGAAAATTATTGCTTTGTATACGGACATTCGAAACCAGTCGACAATATGACATGAGTCATCAGACCATGAAACCATCTTTGCTGCCCCACCAACCCACCCCCTCCCCCCGTTATAAATTAATTGTTGGTTTCCTTTTCCTTTTTTTTTTTTCCTTTTTTTTTTTTTTTTTTTTTTTTTGTCAAAAGGTTCTAATGAAAAAAAAACAGTCTCCACTTACCGGTAATAACGTTGTGTGTAAAGCATCCTATGAGGAGAATGATGCCAATTATAGACAAGGATGTAGTAAATGCCATCCTCAATGTATTCTGAAAGAAAAGCAATGAAAATGTACTCACCGTGGTTAGCTATGAATGATCAAAATACAGGCCGAGATTGATTAAGAAGGTCTGTCGATATGAGACAATCTTGCGTAAAGTAATAACTTCAAAGCATATATGAAGGTCCGGCTCCTTCTAATACACACCGCTTACTAACTGAGCTCCATCTTTTGAGCCCGCTCGCGTGCGGGCCATAAAATAGGGGATCCGTAACCCGGGGAGGTGGGGAGGTGGAAAGCTTGGGTCAATTTTTTGTTGCGTTTGTGCCGCTAAGCCTCTCACAACCTCTACCCTATTATAGTCTATTTTGTGACCAAATATAGACCCCATCCTAGTCACCTATAGGCAAATGTAATATTCGCAATCTAAACTTAGTCAAGAACGGAATGTAATGCCAACCGATTGTTAAATAACGCAACAACACCACGAAATACGCTATCCGAAGTTTACAGAACCGAGCGAGAAGCCTAAGTTTGAAAGAAATAAAACCTCTTCCGTAAATCTGACAAGTTCAGGTAACGCGTAATCCCTTCAAATGACTGACACACGTCCAAAGCTAATAGATATCCGCAAGATAGGTGTTCGTGCCCTTTGGAATTCCCTTGTTTTCTGCCGGCCACTTCAAGTCTTATTGTTATCGCTTCATTTATTCACCGTCTGTCAATCATTGCTCGTGTCATCATTTGCCTAGGGCCATTGACGGACGAGCAGTCAAAAATCAACGTCCAAGAAACACCAGTGATAGAATCAAGAAAGTAAAAACATCAACATTTGAACGAGTTGTATGGGATCCACGAAACTGTGCCTCTGGCTTCCTGAGTCCTTCGCCAATCGATAATATCCTGATGGGTCACACCACTAGCTAAGGTAAGGGCGTATTTGTACCTCAAAAACGAGTGATGTATCACACACTGACGTCGACACATTGTTTTTATATGCTCAATGGGAACTGGCAGAGCTTACATCATGTCATAGTACTCAAGAAGTTTACTACATTTAAGATATGGAATCGGTGTTGTAGCTTATTTGCCAATTTTTGTGATAGCGTAAAAAAGCATTTCATTCTTGTCTAAGACTTATCATAACAAGCCGACAGCTAAGCCTAACAGACAAACTTACCGCGTTTACTGGATGATTCAACTCGTTGACACGCGGAGTAAAGAAAAACTTACTTTATGCAATCAGATTTATATGAAACGTGAGGATTTCAGACTTCCTTCAGCTTTGGTGATGACGCCACACTCTGTCAACTCCGGTCAAAAACTATCAGATGTCAGCACGGCATATCAGTCACGCCATTTCAGCACGATTCATCAGTCACGCCATCCCCAATGGAACAAAATGACCTTTCGACTCCCAGAATGTGTAAATAAATTCACATTGCAGTTTTAAAACATCCTTAAGCAAAGGAATCAAGGGAATAGGAAAAATGATCAATAAGAAGATAATTTCTGAAAATAAATTTCAATTCTCAGGACCAGCCAACCTAGAAATGTATGACAGACGCCACTCTGATGAAACCGGAAGAGACTCTTGGGAGACAAATCTTACCCGCTTTCTAGGAAAAGGAAACTCTGTCGCAAATTTATTCACAAGTTGCGTAAAGAGGCGTAATACAAGCCGATCATCAAATCGGAGACAAAAAAAAACTCGGATTACCATTTGGCCAAATATTAAGAGTGGTAAGCACAGATATTGAATGAAATTTGCTTTTTACTTCGCTTTTGTGGAATGATAACTATATACTACCGTCATCGCTGAGATGATAAGAAAAAGTAACACAATACTGACTGGGGGGAATCATCCTGCTCAAATGAATTTCTCTGACAGTTAGTATTATTGTGAATGTCAACTTCGTCAATACACGTGTGCTTTCTGCACCAAAGACAATCAACAACAATTCCAACTTCCGAATTGAACCTTTTCAGGCGAGTTTGTAACTACTTGCAAAATACAGGGATGTAGATCGTTGTGCGATAGTTGGAAGGATAGATATAAAAAGACCTAAACCAGTTTTTTGTTTTTTTTGCTTTTTTTTAAAGTATTGGTATCACGCATACACTAAGCCCCTTGTTTAAAAAAAGAAAGAAGGCAGTGACCCAGAGGAAATGTTTTTATTATGTGAATTAATCAATAGTCTCCCACAAAGAATAGATCCCTTCCCTGCTGAACATGAAATGTCCTTGATTGAAAAAGTACATTATGCAGGCGACTTGTTTCCTCGTAAATTACAAATTTCACAGAAATGAGTTCACCAAATCGATTTCTCCCAGAAAAGAAAACTGTATTGTTTAGCTACTTAGGAAGCTATACCAATGAAAGTGTTTCTAACGAAATGAAAGTAAAGTTTCATGTCAAGTCGGTATGATTAATTTTAGAACACAAAATTGAAAGAAAAAACATCGTGCAGTTAATAGCCTTTCATGGCTTCAACACCAATGTCCACTACTAATCCTACACCCTGAAATTACTGGTACCTTTTATAAACCGGTAACACTCAGACACCAAAAGAGCTGTATTATTTAAAATATTTCTAACGAAATAAAAGTTAGGTTACTTATTAAGTTATTATGACATACTAAATGCTACGAAATTGAAAGACAAAGCATCATGTTCCCAATGGCCTCTTAAACCGATTATCATAACAATCTATCGACCCTCAGTAAACTACTGCTACATATTATAAACGGTTGGAAAATATTTGAAAGCTTTCTCTCAAAAAAGACAAATTCACTGAAAGTAAAACAATAAACAATCCCCACAACTAGTCATGGCTTTACTCGTGTTAATCTAAAATAATAAATATTACAAACATTAAATGGCTATAAAACGGAGTGAAAATTTTCCAATGCTTGAGATAACTGACTATAACTACCTAAATTTTTTCGTAGGCTCATAGATTACCGCACCTCAACGATGCTAAGTTAGTTTCCCAGGTGGAAAAGTCTAGCGGTAGAACAAGTATTTAATCTTTGAGGAATGACACACTCCAATGTGATAATCAAGGATTTTGACTTACCCCTCAATTGATGTTGCACATCGTAATTTGCTTCAAATTGATACCTAATGCCTTAGCAAGCAATAATAGATCATACGTGTCCTTAAACATCTAGACAGTCTGATCTACTGTGAAAACTAAATTTAAATATGATAAGATTGATAAACTTCTCCCTTCAAAGGAGAAATCCTCTGAAAGAAAAATCAGTGGAACTCGACGTGAAACGCAACTTTGTGAATCAGTTGATTGAAAATGAAATAAAATTTTCTACCACTGAAATCACTATAAATTACGTGCTAGCGATCAACTACACGCTTTGGATTAAGATGTAGTGTCACAAAAAGGCCTGTTCAGTTACTATTTTTCTGGCATTTTGTATATCAGTACTGTAAATTTAACAATTTTTACTTATTCTATGTGGCTTTAGCACTTCATTGATACTGTTGAAAGAACCCAATTAACTTAGTCTGTTCAATCTCCCCGATTACCGAAGCAATTTCACTTTCATTCTTCTTCAAAATCACTTCAGAAATATCATCAATACAAGCTGTCGTCATTTTTTGATTTCGTGCTGCAGTATTATAGTCATCTTGCACGAAGTGATGATTACACGATGTGACGCAGTCCTAGACCAATCAGTTTGCTTACTTTTCCTTAATAGCCTGGGTAATAATCTTACACCAAATAACACCAAGAATTAATCTTATATCACTAGTGAATAAAGTAACGAGATCCGAGCTTGGGTAACAAACTCGTCAACCCATTTTGGACTTAACAGGCGCTCCCCTCTTCATTAACTAATAGTAGTTAGGTCCAGACGAAGAATTGCTCGCCATGTAGCTAGTGCTGCTACTGTAGAATCGATTTGTGTTTGTTACTTCTGAGTTTTCTCCTGAATCAGCTGTGACGTCTTCAACCTGTTAAATATTTCATAAAGTTGATATTGGTAGTGATTAAGAAACTCTTATCACGTATACTTATAGCTATTTTTAGTGTCTATGTTTTAAGATTAACATATAATTAAGAAAAGCATTTTGAGAGACAAAGATCTCTATAAGCACTAGAGGTAACAGTCGTTTTGTCACACCCAACAGTTACATCTGTAAAAACGCACGTCACGAGAATCATGTTGGAGTGACCTTGTGCTTTCATAAACATCTGGTCAGTTGATTCAACCTTACCTCTGGCATAAGATCCGTTTTTCTTTCTTCCAAATCCATCAGCTTTTCTCCCATTTTCTCCAACTCTTTTTCAAGACGATCGTTGTTTGATTGAAACCTTAGGCCTGTTTGCTCAAGGATTCGGGTTTTGCCTTCGTTAGAGACCCTCGATAACTTTAGGAAAACGATAACATCGATTGATTAAAAACGCGTGTGGGAACCTTCCTTGTATAGTGTAACAGGGAAAATTATTGTTAATTAGTGTCTTCGGCTAGTAAATTTCTTCTCTCAAATCAATTTATAAACTTTAGGACTTCTGATTTGTTTCCTTTAAACTCTATGGAAATGAACTCAGCTTCTCGTCGACTCACTTTCACTCATCAATGCTCAGTTTTAGCTACGTCTCCCCACCTCTAACAGTGTTAAAAAGAGCGCAATTCGGCACTTTTTGATGAAGGTTTCCTAATAAACGCTCCTTCAGGGCTTTATTTGACTTTATAAATGACATTGCGACAATTTTACGTGTACTCACCCCTCTTTCTCCGCTATAAACTACAGGAAACTGTGAGGTCGAGGCAGTGGGTGTCATTTCTTGAGCAGTTTTCAAAACTGGACAATTCTTTCCACTCTCCCACTGTACAAGCTCATTGTTATAAAACTGAGCCTCTTTCGTGGCAATTTTCAGCTTTTCGTTTTTGTGTCGTAACTCTTGAAGTTCTCGCTCCAGGAGACTCAGTTCCCGTTGCCTAGGGCTTGACTGCTGCGTCTCACTCTTCAGTGAACTGACGTCTCTCCCGAGGCTATGCGCGATCATTTGTTGTTCCAATAAAGTTCGTTCAAGTCTGCTCTTGCCTTCCTGAAGTTCTAGTATTTCGCTTCGTAGGTTCGACAGGGTGTTCTCATAAATCTTCCTTTCGTCTTGTGATCTTTTGTAAAACTCCTGCTCCAAGAAGACCTTTAATTCTTGCGTGATCC
Organism: Pocillopora damicornis; assembly: GCF_964200805.1. Taxonomy (NCBI): domain Eukaryota; kingdom Metazoa; phylum Cnidaria; class Anthozoa; order Scleractinia; family Pocilloporidae; genus Pocillopora; species Pocillopora damicornis. The sequence continues at coordinate 6,855,863 of NC_142673.1, forward strand.
TTTGAGTTCGTTGCTCTATTTCCATTTTCTCGTGCTTAAATTGATGTTCTAACTTGCTTTTCTCCTTCTTAAAGTTTTCCTCTGCTTCTACGATCTTCCTTTCTGCTTTCACTAGTTTTTCTTTAAGCCCAGCTATAGTTGCGTCTGCCGATCGTTGGTTAGCTTGAGCAGCCTGTTTGTACTCTTCTCGGAGTCGGGCCATCAATTCTTGCTTTCCCTTTTCGACCTTGTTTCTCCATTCCTCCATTTCTGTTTCATACTTCTTCTCTAGCTCTCGTTTTTCTTTCTTAAAGGATTCGGAAAGAGAAGTCTTTTCCTCTCTCATCTTGGAAAGCTCCCTGGACATAGCTTCCAAGGTTACATTTAGCAATTCCTTTTCATGTTCCAATTTTCCGGACAGTTCATCTTTGTCCCTCTGGCTTTGCTTAAGCCACGCATCTTTTTCCCTTAACAACAATTCGTTTTGCATCTTCAATTTTCCTTCCGTCTCCTGTAACCGCTCCTTTTCTGCACGAAATTCATTCTCTAGTTTCTGGAAAGAATCTTTCAGTTGCCTTTCCCGATTGGATACTTCTTTTGTTATCTTGGCTTGATACTCAAGACTTATTTTCTCTTCAAATTCTTCTCTCTCGGTTTTGACTTTTGCCTCCATATCCAGTTTGTCTTTTTGCGAACGTTCTATGAGCTCTAGTCTGTGTTTTTCCTTGACTTCCCTCAACTCCGATTCTAGCTTATACTCTATCTTACGACGTTCTTCCGTGAAGCGATACGTCAGTTGTTCTTTGGTTCTTTCAATTGTCGTCTCTAGATCGTATATCTTCCTTTCCATCTCCGACTTTGCCCTTGTAAGTGTTTCTAATTCAGTTTTATACTTCTCCTCGCACTGAGTAAACCTCCTATTCTCGTCTTGAATTCTCTTGTTATAGTCTTCAATCAGCTGTTTCTTTTCCGCTAAGAATTCTTGCTGAAGATCATTCTTCTCCTTTTCCAGTTCCTTACGGGTCTTCTCTATTTCCTTACTGCTGACTTCTCTAAAGTACTGCTCGCGTTCATAACGAACTGTGTTGATCTCGTGCTTGTATGTTTGTTCAAGTTGACTTATTTTCCTCTCACAAATCTCTCTTTCGTTGGTTGCTTCTTCTTTCAGATCCTTCAGCTGTTTCTCATAACTCTCCTCTAAAGTTTTCTTTTCCTTTAGGAGCTTTTCTCTTTCATCTCGATGTCTATAGCTGGTATCTTCCAGTTTTCGTGTCCACTCTCTGTTCTTTTCCTCAAAAATGCGGGTCTTCTGCTGGAGCTCCTCCTTCAACGTCTCGTTCCTCTTCCTTTCACTTTCGTATTTCTCAAGTAAACCATGCAATTCAAAGTTAAAACGATCTTCGTCTCTCTTTTTCTCCTCGTTGACTGACTCGGCAGAGTCCTTTAAGCGTCTTATAGTACTTTCTAGTTCGTTTACGATCTTTTGTAATCTCCGCACTTCGACCGTTGCCTTATCTTTTTCACCGATGTGTTTTTCTCTCTCCATTTCGTGCCTCTCTTTTAACTGCTCAAGCTCCATTTTACGTTCTTCCTCTGAATCTGAACATTTTTTGGCCATTGTTGCTAGATCGTCGGTCAGTCTTCTATTAAGGTACTCCAACTCTGTTATCTTTAATGTTAAGGTGCCGTTCTCCTGGTTCAGTTTGCTCTCCTTTGCTGAATTAGCCTCAAGTTGAGATCGTAAGCGAGATAGTTCCTTAAGCATGTCACGATTTGCTGTCTCAACCTCCAAATATCCTTTTATCTTTGTCTCGTATTCTTCAATCTTTACGTTGAGGTCTTTAATGGTCGCTTCATTTTGCTCTTCAATTTCGCTGAAAAGTCTTTCAACGTCATCCAATTTCAAGCGTAATCGTTCTGATTCATTGTTTAATTTTCTATTTTCATCCTCAAGCATCTCGATCTTGTTTTTCATTGCGAGGGTATCTTTCTCCCATTCAAGGTTTTGTCTGGTAGCTTCCTCCTCAAGTCCTGCTACTGTGATGGTTAGCTCATTGACCGCCGTGGTAAGCTCTTGCTTTCCTTTCTCCAGTGCTGAAATGGTTACATTCCTTTGCTCCAATTGCTTATTCAAATCGGCTAAGTCATCTTCATATTCAATTTTTTGGTCGCTTATTTCCTTTTCATGCCTGCTCCTCAAATCTTCCATGTTGTTGGTGTATTCGTCCTCTGCGTTGCTGAATTTTGTCTTCCAATTTGTCACTTCCCTCCGAAGTTCCTGATTCTCTTGGTTAAGTTTGTCTTTCTCCTGCGATTCTTTCGTGAGCGCATCCTGTAGCTTTGATACCTGTGACATGCACCTCAGTTCAATTTCTTTTCGCTCCTTAACAATTCTTTCTTCGTAATTAACTATTGTGTCTCTCTTGGAAGCCTCAAGGCTCTGTATGCGGCTCAACAAACCCCTCTTGTCATTTTCTAACGCACTAATTTTCTTCTTTAATGAACTTATCTGTAAGATAAACTCTTCTTGGCTTTCCTTAAGATTGTTTTGAACTCGATCTAGCTCTTTCTCCATCGTTGTCAATTGATTACTTTTATGCTCCATCTCCTCTTTCATCTGCGCTATAATTTGCTTCAGTTTATCTACCTCTCGTTCATATTTGTTCTTGTTTTCTTCCATCCAGTTTTCACGCTTCTTTATTTCCTCTTTTAGTTCGGCTGTCTCTGTTCTATGACTGATGTTCTCCTCTGTATTCTTTCTGTCTAGATTCTGGCACCTCTCAATTAATCTGTCGTTGTCTCTCGTTAGCTCAGCTGTCTTCTGATCGTACTGGTTTTGCAAGTCCTTGATTTTGGACTCCAGATCTCTTACTGTTTGCTCTAGTTTAGATATTATAGCCTCTTTCTCGGTTTTCATCTGCTGTAACTTCTTAGTATGTTGCACCTTCAAATTTTCAGTTTCATTTTTGAATTGCTTCTCTATTTCTGCATTCTCTTTTCTCATCTTGTCAGCCATTTCCTCCTTTGTGGTTCTCAGAGTTGTTTCGTATTGCTCTCGTAATTTCAACATTTCTTTACGGAGCTTATCAAGCTGTGCCTGTAATTTCTTCTTCTGCGATTCGAGTTTCTCCCTTTCGGCTGTAAAATGAGAATTCCTTTTCTCGAAATCTTGCAGCAGATCAGTTATCTTAACTTCGTACTTCTTAACGATCTCACTCTGTCTCTCAATGAGCTGTTGTTTTTCTTGGTCAAAGTTTGCCTCAATCTCGCTCTTCTCCTTTTCACATTTTTCTTTAAGAGATGTTTTAATTTCCGTCATTTTCAATTTGTAAGTCTCTTCTAGTGTCGTACATTTTTTTATCAATTCCTCTTCTTTTTGGCTGTGGTCTTCGTTCAACAACACCTTTTCCTCTCTAAGTTTTTCTAACTTTAAATTCATTTCTTCTTGGATGTCTGCTATCTTCTTTTCGTAATCAGCCACAGTTTGTTCGTGACTCTCTGTTAACTTGGATTTCTCATCAGCATATTCTTTGTCCATCTCTTCTTTTTCCTTCTCATATTTTTGTCGCAGTTCTTTCTTCGTTTCTTTAATAAGCTGTTCATATTTATCCACGCTACTAGACAACTCTTCTCTCAGCCCTTGGATCTTTTCTTTATACTTCTGTTCGTGACTGTTCATGGCAGCCTCTAAATCTGCCAATTTCTTTTCGTATTTTTCTTTGATTGCGGCTAGTTGCTCTTCGTACGATTTAACTGTGTTTGCATTGGACACCTTTAGCTCCTCCATCTTCTTTAGAAATCTTGACTCTAATTCTTCCTTTTCTTTGTCGAACTTAGCCGTCATTTCCTCCTTAAGCTCCTTGGTATTTGATTTATGCTTCTTCTCTAACTCAGCCATTTCTTGTCTCAGTGTTTCAAGACTTTTTTGGTGTGACTCTTTGAGGCCCCTCACTTCACTTTCCATTTCATCAGCCTTTGCATCCAATTCCTCCTGAAGACTAGTAATCTTTTCTTCGTACTCTGTTATCACAGTCTTGTGGGACTCTACCAAATTGTTTTTTTCTTTGAAAAATGTCTCCTCCATTTCACTTTTTTCCTTGTTGTATTTTTCTGTCATCTCATCTTTGACTTCCTTAATCTGTTTCTCGTGACCCTGTTTTAAAACTAAAATTTCTTGTTCCATTTTTTCTGTGTTTGTCTTATTGGTCTCTTCGAGCCTTTCTATCTCTTTTTCCATCTGAGCAACTTTCACTTCATATTCTTGTTGAGTGCTTGTCAATTTTGTTTCATAACTCTGAATCGTGGTCTTGTGGCTTTCAATTATTTCTTCTTTTTCTTTCATGAAGTTGACTTCAAATTCATTCTTCTCCTTTTCATATTTTTCAAGCAGCTCCTGCTCCAGACCTTTCATTTGTTCTTTGTACTTCTGTTCTAGCGAGTTAACCTTTTCCTGCCATGTCTGAGTTTCTGCAGCATGTTGCTCCATGAGCTGTGTTTTCTCTGTCTCCAGTTTCGTAATAATCACTTTGTTTTCCTTTCGAATTTCCTGTATTCTGATCTCACCTTGTTGTATAAGTTTCTTGTACTTGTTTATTAAGTCTTGCTTGTCTGTATCGAATTCACTTTCCATGGCATTTTCTTTTTGAAGGTACTCCATCTTTAGCTTATCTTGGAGCTCCCTCATCTGTAACTCGTAGCTTTCCTCCAACTCCTTCAATTTTTTCTTCAGCTCGGTAATTTCCTCCAAAGAACCGTTGTAGCTTGTTTCAAATGTATCCTTCTGCGCTTTGAGTTGCGCCAACTGTTCCTCATATTGCTCAGTGACTGAAGTTATTCTCGCTTCATATTCGTCTAGGGATTTTTGGTGAGCTGCCATCATGGATTCCTTTTCTTTCGTGAAGGCAGCTTCCATCTCACCCTTTTCAACTTGGCATTTTTCCGTCAACTCAATCTTCAGGTTTGCCAGCATTTCTTCGTATTGTTTCTCAAGAGATGAGCATTTTTCACGCCATGTAGTCACTTGTGTGCTGAGGTTAGTATTCTTTTTCGCAAGTTTTTCTTTGTCAAGTTTAAGCTGTCCTAGTTTAACTTCATATTCCTGCTGAATTTGTACAATCTTCATCTCATACTCCTTCGTGCTCTTCTGATACGTCTGTAACAGACCCTCGTTTTCTGCTCGAAGCATCTGTATTTGTTCTTCGAAGTTATCTTGCATTTCATCTTTTTCAGTGGAGAACCTGGTTTCCATTTCTGCCTTCTCCATCTTACATTTGTTTGAAAGCTCCCTTTTCAAGTCTTCAATCATACGAAGATTTTCTATTTCCATGGCGGACATCTTTTGCTTAAGTCTTTGGACTTCTCTTTGTGACTCGTTATACTTTTTTTGCCAGTTGTCTCGCTCAATTTTGAGTTGCCCGATCTTTGTCTCGTATTCTTGCATCAGTTTTGTTTTCGACAGTTCGTAATCCGTTACGGTTTTTTGATACATGTTATTGAGACTTTTCTTTTCCTCTTCCAGCACCAGAATACGTTGCTTAAGAGACTGGATTTCCGCATTGTTATTTTGGTCTGTTGGAATTGTTCCCACGACTTCCATGCTCCAACTTCCTCCTTGGTCTTCCATTGGAATTTCGTTGGTAACCATGGAGTATGAGGTAGGTTCAGCATAATAAGGACTTCCCCAACCATCTATGGGTTGGGACTCATTGATTTCGACCACAGACATGTCTGTGATTTTCCCCTAAGTAAATAAGGACACAAACATAATCTTTAACGGTGCTGTCTTCTGTTTAAATTTCCCACACATTGTATCACTAAGTTATATTTCGATAAACTGATTTTATTGTATAAATTAAAGAAAATATGTTGTTTTTTGAGAATGAAGAGATTACTGGTGAGGAAAAGGTATTTTACATAAACATGCTGATGATGATGGCTAATTTGTCACATTGATGTGTTTTCTATATGATCTTTTTAACAAGGTCTTCGAAGAATGTTCTCATTGTTGTTAATGTTTTACTTTATGAGTATCGTAAACCTAATTCAAAAATAATCTCGGAGGCAAATCAGAACAAAGGAAAAAAAACAGAAGAAGTTAATGAAAATAGACACGAGCACATTTTTTGAAGGGCGGGAAAATGCAATTCACCTTTCAGCAGTTGATTTTAGTTTTGTAGGTGATTAGCTAGGAGAGTGGTGCGGGTTTTCTGGACCAATCGTAGAGCGAAGTAATTCAGTACAAAAGGAGTCCAGGATTTCTTTGAAAACTGCTTTTAATCGGTATGTTGACTTATTACTACCAACTCTGTTACGTGGTTCATCAAATTAATTGGAAATGCTTGCCAAAGATTTCGTGGGAGATAATTGAACCAATCAAAAATTGAACTTGACTACAACCATTATTTCTCGTTGACGCGTGCGTTGTGACTGATAGATTTTGTGTGCCGCGCTATGCCGTGCGGACCGCCCCAGTTCAAGGCTGATTTTTTCAGTCGCCTACATTTCTCGTTATCTATCGTCAATCGCTGTGAACAAGTGTGAAAATGAAAGATTGAATGTTTTTTTCTCTTAAGATTGTGTATTTTAACTTGGTAAGGATTTACTACACTTAAACCCCAAAAACACAGGATTACGATAAACTATCTTACTTTCCCTCGTCTTTTCAGGGTGTAATTGATGCTACGCATCTTCGCTTATTTTCTTTCCTGTTCCCAGTTAAAGAGCTCAAAGGGGAAAGCCTCGTCGGGTCCATGGCTAACAGAATGCGCTTCGAACTCGGTTAACAAGAATAATATAATTTTTCAGGCAAGTTTTCTCTCCAATCTTTGCAGTTAATCCGAGGCGCTATACTTTTCCAAAGGAAGAAGGTTATTGGTATTCATACCTTCTTAAGTCAAATGGAGTCTGAAGTAAGCACGAATTCGAAACTGTAAATTTAGATGTTTGTGGTTGAATTTTGAATATTTATTACGGAATTATTCTTAAACACCGAAGAAAAACAGGCAAGAGCAAATTTTGTGTATATTTACCCAGTTTAAGTATAAATGAAACTCATGTTAAATTTAAACTGTCACTTACATGTTTTCAGAAAATTTACATGTAAAATTGTAAAATATTTTTGATTGAGGAAGAAAAATAAGAAAAATAGCTTTGAATTTCGCAAGTAAAAAAATTAAGCCTTGCTATTGTCTGTAAAGTTCTACCAGCCAATGAATTAACGCATCAATTTTTAACATTAAAAAGATTTAGGAATTTTTATCGAAGCGATATTGTCGATAATACGAATTACTTTTGAGTATTCAAATATATGATTGATTATAAGTATAGTACTGACAGTTCTTCAGTTTTCTGGTACAGAAAACATGTCACTCATATAATTTTCTCTTGTTCATATCCATCTCTGCATAAAGAGCAGCTGCCAATATACTTCTGCAAAAGGGCTTCATAACGAACGTTTCTCATAATTTTGTAAACCTACCTGAATTTTATTTACTTGTGCCTTTTCAAAAATAGTTACATCTTCTGCACAAGTCTACGACATCTTCCTCTTTCAGTAAGCTCTCGTTCCTTGGTTGACAGCTCGAAAAATGTCTATATTCTGGCACTTTGACTGTTTTTCTCCAGGATGTAAACAGTTGGGTTAGTAAAAAATTATCATCCACGACGAAATCCAATCAGAGGAGTTGGTTGTGTCACGTCAAATTCATTTGCATTTTCCTTTTAGCAGGTCACGCGGAGATGTGTCCTCCTTTATCAATAATGTCAATTATGTTAAGATACATTTAAAAAAGTTATTTGAAATTTAACCTAAAATCAAAGCTACACCTGCCAAACTAATAAAATATTTTTTTGTGGGGGAAGGGGGGGTTTCTTGTCTATAAATTACGATTTCACCATTAAACTATTTTAAAAACCCGGCAAATTACAAATAAGCTGCCATTTTTTCATTTTTATGCAATCTGCTCCAAAGACGTGGGATATAAATACAAAGTTAAACCACAAATCTCCCGGTATTTCACAAAGGGAAAACCTCAACTAGTGCTGTCCCTTTCCTGCTATGCATTCAATTCCTTAACGATTGCACCGGCCCGTTTCGTAAGCGTTCCGTTACTTGTCCTTCAGCTTTTATACACCGGGTTGACGGAACATTTTTATTTTAAAAACCGGTGTAAGTTTGTAGATTTAGGACACAGGTGGTTTTGCGGTTTTACTTGATTAGGTACCAGCCAAATGTTAATGTCCTTCTAGCTCATCTTCTATGCTTTGAAGATGTTATGAACAAAGGAAACAAGCATGTATTCTGGTTCCGGGTTAACAACAGCTAACGCTCTGCTTTTATTAGGATTATGACCAGTGACGCCGCGTACTTATTTGACGAATTGAAGGTGTTCCGGTCCATGTTTCAATGTAAATTATTTGGCATTGAGCCTAACCTAATGATGGGGGGGTGTTAATTGATGTGTAGATTGAGGGAAAAGACAAACGTAGATTTTGCACCTGTATAGCTGCTAAGCTCCAGGAGGACTATTAAAAAGCTTTATCAGTATGCCGAACATTACCAGCCTACTTTGAAAATTGTTATTTCTTGGAACAACGATGAATGAAAATATTTATCTTAAACTGAAAGTAGAAAGTAGAAAGCACGTCCTATAAGATAAAATCCCCTCTATTTTATTGATATCCTTTGTGCTATAAACCATGCCGCTTTGAAAAAAAACCAGAATGTAACTCATGCATCTGAAGGAAAAAATTATACGATTTACCAGCTGCGGCAATGCCCATTAAATCACCTATAGATAATAATTGATAACATGATAAGTAAAATTAATATCACTGTCAACCCTGCTTGTGTTTGATGCAAACATCGACATAGAAATAAAGTAGTAAACCATTTACAAAGCAAAGTATCAAGTCCTTCAAAGGAAAATTTAAGTGCCCATTTCAATTATTTTCAACGCGAAAACAACGTAAGGGTTTACAACAGACCTTACAAAGAAATGATACTTACTTTGATATACACAGTATCAACATTTCAATAGCAATTTCTAGCAAGTACATTTGAACTGAAGTATTGATTTCAGCTAACGGATGATATACAGGCTCACGATATCCGTGACTATCATTTAGAACGACAGCTTCAAATCTTTAAGACTGGTCTATACCAATTTCGCTAACCAAATGGATCTTTCGCAATTGCTTAATGAAACCAAAATAACAAACTGAGGCAGTTTAATCTTATGTGGGTTATGTGCCCCTTTTGAAAAATAAAACAAATAGGCCTTTTATTGGTTAATAAAAGCTTTTTTGTTTAAAAAAAAAAAAGAAACAGAGAAAAAATATTTAACCGAAATTTTTGCTATTTTTGAAAAGAAAATTTAGCAACTAACTATGTATACAATACCAACCTTATTAACAAGAGTTATAAAAGAAATGGTGCACGGCCATGAGTGATGCATTATCATTAGGACACTCATTTCACGGTGGTAATTATTAATTGTGATGTCCAATATAACTCTAAAAAATTATGGTCTTTAAAATCCACCCTGTAGTTATCTCAACGCCTCAGCGCCCTATTATTTGAAATACTTGCTGTCATTGAAAAAGAGTCCTCTCTCATTGTCATTATTAATATCATGATAGTTATCACGTCACTCCCTTGATTGAGTTTGTAATATCTTTACACTACCGAAGGTTAATGATTCCCTTCTTTGCCATAAGAGTCGCCTCCGACTCCTTCAGCTGTCAAATTTCTACCTGCATTACCGAGAGAACTGCTAACTTCGACATTTCTGACTCCCAGAGAAGATATCGTTGATTGCTTAAGCATTCCTCCTGTTATTGGATCACCTTGCCTCAGCGCAGAGTTTGTATCCCCATGGAACCTTCCGCTGACTATTCCACTTGTGCTTGACATTGGACCCCTGAGAGCGTCAGAAATACTTCCTGTGGTGTGCATTGTATACCGAACCTTGTCTAAAATGTCGCCATAGGATAGCCCTGAACCCAGTAAAGAACTAGCATTAGCTGAACTCATTCTTGGAGAAAAGTTTGGCTGGAACATTCTGGCCTCCGACCTCATGCCACTAATTGTTGAGCCAATTGAAAGGTCGTTAGCTCCGCGGATGTCTGATTCTCCATAAAGTCCAAAACCCGACCGGAATACGTCGTTTCTATTGCTCTGTAAACAAATTCAGCGAATGGGGTTAGAGGCCTTACTTAGGTAAGGCACCATCTTTACTATTGACTAAGGTGTATTTCTTGTCCATAGTTACTGGAAAACTAGGAGACACCAACTTTATTCAATTTGACTTGACTAGGAAAACTCCACTTTGAATATTAAAAGGATAACACTCTTACCATTTCTTCTCTGTTAGCGAATTCTAAATCCTTGTTTCGTACTTCCAGAGTTTTCAATCTGTCGCCCATAACTCTGAGCTCGCGCTCCAGTCTCTCTGTTTTGGTTTGAAGAGTCATGTTCCGTTGTTCCATCAAGTTGATCTGCTCCTTGTATTGTCGAACATCAGATTGAGCACAGTGATGACTCGTTTCGGAACCAACCTTTTCAAAAGAGTTAGGCTTTCAGTACAAAAATCTCATATAACTATTTTATAAATAAATTTGCACATATGTATTCATTTTAACATCTACTCACAAGGACACTTTTTATTGTTGTTGCCATCATATGTTTCCCTGTAACGTTCGTATTTCTCTCCACATCCTCTCTCGCCTTGCTGAGCTTTCTCTTCATCTCTGCTTGCATTTTGTCCAGCTCATTTTCAAGTTCTTGCTTTTCACCTTCCAGAGTATCACGTAATTCAGATTTTTCCCTCTTCAACTTGTTGATTTCTTGTTGAAGGTCTTTAATCTTATCTTCCATGGGCCTTTTTTCGCGTTCCATTCGCTCAAAGATCTCGTGCTCCATCTGAATTACCATCCTGCTTCTTGACTCCTGTTGTGTTTTTGCCTGAGCATTGGCTGTTAACTCGTTCTTTAGCAACTTATCTTGAATTTCTCTCCTCTGATTTTGCAGGAAAGATATTTGTTTCGTTAATCCCTTTATTGTCTGCTCAAATTTTTGTTTCTCCTCAATCAGCATCTTTTTGTAATCTCGCTCCAATTTTATCTTTAACTCATCGTGACTTTGGAGAAGGCTCTTTTCAGCATTTATTTTTTCTTCCTGGTACTGTATTCTCTCATTCCGTTGTTGGGCTTCCATATTCCTGACTTTTTTTTCTGTTAATGTCATCTTTCGTCTAAATTCATCAATGATTCCTTGCAGTCTTTTTCGTTCAGAGGACAATTTTTCTTCATAGCTTTCTGTTACCCGTGTTACTTCGTCGTCTTTATCTCTTGCTGCTCTATCGCGAATGGTTTTCTTTTCGCTGTCGCTAATTTTGATAAGCTTTTCCATTTCTTTCTTGAAGCAGTTCTTCACTTCTCTATTCTCACTTTTAAGAGAGTTGACCTCCTGTGTCAGAGAATGAATGGCCTCCATCAGCTTCCTCTTTTCGTTTTGCAACTGGCTTTGGTAATCTCTCGTTTCCTCCTTAAACATTACAGTTTCATTTTCTAAACCAGCTCTTCCTCCCATGGCATCTTCAGTAGTTGCTCTTCCTCTTCCAATTCTATTGTCATCTTCCAAGGCATATCGGCCTGTTATTGTAGTTGACCTTCCGTCCCTATCACTAAAATTATTAAGACTCCCGAGTTCTTGGTGAGGGGTTATATCTAATTTTTCAAAGCGATATCTATCTTCCTGCGTCCCCGAGGTTCCAACCAATGCTTTGGGAACTTTGTTCTTTCCCACGCCATCTTCTCTTCGCGTCATGTTAATCGGATCAAATTGATTTGAGTTTTCACGAATGGTTGACCCGCCGACCACGCCTCTTGATTCGTTGCGTTCTCCAATACGAAGTCTTTCCTCGAACTCACCTCTCTGTTTCGATAACTTTTCGTTCAGGAAATCTATCTCTTTTCGATGCTTCCTTTTCAAGTCGTCGATTTCGTCTTCGAGTAAACGGCGATAGCCGGTTAATTTCTCCTTGGCCTCTCTTACTTCGTCCTCTAATTTTGCCTTCTCTTTTGATGCTCGATTCAAAATATCTCTCTTCTCTTCATTATATCTTTGTTCCATCCCTTGAAGTTTTTGCTGAAATTCACTTTCCTTGGATTTCTCGCTGTATTTTTCGTTCCTTGATTGAAATTGAGGTAATTCTTTCGCTCCGTCTTTGCTTAACGACGATCTCCTTTCTGAAGTGATAAGACTGTGTTCTCTATTTTCTCCTCCCGTGGCAATAATCCCCATACCGTCACCGCGGATAGTCGACTCAACATCGTAGAGCCTTTGTTTCAGGCTACTATTCTCTTTCTCAAAGTAGTTTTCCAAAGACTGCCGCTCTCTTTCAAACTCTTCTGACATCCGTCTTTTTTGTGCCTCAAGATTCTTGAGATCATCTGCATGCTTCCTATTAGCATCTCTTAACATGGCCTCTAAATGTTCCACCTCTTCTTTTAATTTGTCGTCATGGGAATCAGTGGTGCGTCTCCTAAGATCTCCAGAAACGCCGTTATGCGAATTGAGTGTGGTACGGGAGCCCTCCCTTTGGGTTTCAACGCTTGCCGATAGTTGTTCTTCTAGGCGTCTTATTTTCTCCTCCAGCCTTCTTGTTGTTTCTGTTTGCGCCTGAAGTCTTTTCTCGCAAGCTTCTTTTGCCTTTACTACTACCTCTACTGCGCTTACCTTTTCATTCTCGTGATTTTTTGTCAAAGTTATCTTTTCTTGACGGAATGAATCTTCAAGATCTTGGATCTTCCGCGTGAATCGTTCAGTTTCATCAGAAAGCTTCCTATTTCGCCTTTCCACGTCATCCAGGGTGCGGGACAAATGGTCAACTTCGCGAGTGAGGTTTCTCTGGCCAGCTAAGAGTTCATCTCGCTTTCGAGTCACTCGAGCGACTTCTTCCTCAAGATCTTCATTTTTCCTCTTGAGTTCTTTGTTCTTCTTAGCTTCGTTTTTCAACACCTCTAGCTTATCATGAAGATCATCTATTTCACTTTGCAGTTCTTGCCGTTTTTTAACACTTTCTTGGTTATATTTTGAGGACCCTACATTGTGTGTTTCATTTCCTCTCGAACTGATCAATTTGAAATTAGCATCGTCAAGTCCTTCGTGATTCCCATCAGCCGATAGAATTTCATTTAGTTTATATAGGAGTTTCTTATTCTCCGCTTCTAGGTTTTCCCGTCGTCTTATCTCGTTTGTTAGCTGCACCTGGATATCATCGTCACCCCGACCAGTTCTGGAATTCACGTCAGTCTGAGTACCTGGAAAGGTGTTATGATTTTCGTGGCTGTATATCGGCCCATTTCTGCCAGCTTCGGCCTCCTGCCTTCGTTTCGTTTCATCTATCAGTGATTTCTGCAATTTGCTGATCTGTGAGAGATATTCTTGAGTAATTTCATTGGCTTGTTTTTCTATCATCGCTTTTATTTCCATTCTCTCTCGAAGAAAATCTTCCTGTAGTCTGTGGTTTCTTTCTTTAAGGTCCGTGATGTCAGCAAGCAGATACTTTATGTCGTTAGCAAGACTCATCTTGCTTCTTTTTTCTTCTTCGTACTTTTGACGCACCATTTCAATATCCTGGTAATCCAAGTCTAAGCCTGAACGTCGATCCCTGCTACCCACAAATGAACTTCTCAAGTCCTCTCTTAGTCTGTTCCTTTCTTCCTCCAGCCGTTCTATTTTGGATTGTAAATCCTTTAGTTGGCTCTTTGTCAGTAGTGTGTTTGAAATCTGACTCTGCAGTCTCATATCAATGCTACGAAGTTCTTCTGAATGTCGTTTTTTCAGACCAGAAATCTCGTCTTCCTTATCATCTAGGGTTTTTTTGTTTTCTCTTAGAGACCATTCCAATTTTCGGATTTTATCTTTCAATTTAGAAATCTCTAATGACGATTCCTTTCGAATATCTTCTATCCTATTCTGTTGATGCTTGTTTGTTCGTTTCAACTCTCTCATGTTCCCTTCTATCCTCACTCTTTCTCGCTTTAACTCAATAAACTCGTTCTCTCGAGCCAGTCCAATTTCAATGTTCTTCAAACTTTCTTGGTTTTCATTTTTTTTACTTAAGACGTCCAGAATTGACCTGAATTCTCTGTTCTCTTTCTCTAACGCAAGAATATTTTTCTTATATTCCGCAAGATCTTCACCATCGTCATCTTGATCTGATGTGAGCGTGCCCATGTCCAGTGTGTTTGTCCTAGCTTGAGATGACGCCCACTCGTTTAGTTTGCTCTGTAAGCATTCATTGTCACGTCTCAGGGAACGAATTGTTTCATCAAATCGATTTATGCTCTCCAACATTTCTTGGTACCTTTCTTCGAGGTAAACCTTTTCGTCGTTTTCAGTTTGGTATTCCCTTTCAAACTCCTCTTTCTGCTTCTTTTCGTTTTCATAAGCTCTCTCCAGGCGTTCCTTTTCACGTTTTATTTGATCGCACTTGGATTTATAGTACTCATAGTCATTAGATAGTTGGCTTGAATTCCTACTAATCTCTCTAACACTTTCATGAACGTCGTAAGTATGGGTAAAATCACATCCATGTAAATTACTATGATCCTGTAAAGAGACATCCCTCGGAGTAGTGATGTACTCGATCAAGCTACTATAGTCTTTCAATATATCGCAACAATGGTGATGATCTTCCGTCTTTTGCATCCTTTCCCTACTTGATATCACCAAAGTTTCCCTCTCTTGTCGTAGTTCGTCGTAACGTCCTTCCAAATACTCTTTCTCTTTTTCAAGTTTGGTAATCCTTTCCAGAAATTGTTCTATTACTATGTTGTGATCACAGGTCTCTTTCTGTGTTACCTCAGTTTGGTCTGACGTGGTTTTTTTGCTACCAACCTTTTTATCACCTCCGTGAGACTTCGTTTCTTCGCTCTTGCTGTTGTCAATAACTGATGCAACGTCATCGATAGACCGCACCTCTTCAGGTTTCACCTGATTGTGTTGCTTCTTCTCGACGGGTTTTTCATTTTCCTGAATAATGTCTTTCGAAACTGTTTCTTGGGTTAGTCCGTTGGAGGATATCTGGCTTCCTTCTCCTGTAATCCAACTTTTGTCATTTTCCTGGTCATCAATTGTTCCAACTACTTCCATGCTCCAACTTCGTTCCAGCTCTTGTTCCTCTAACGTTCCTATTACCTCTATACTCCAGCTGGATTCTCCAATATTCGATACAGCTTCTTCTTCTGCTATCTGTTCCACAGGAGCTTGCTCCTCTTGATTGAGACTATTATCCAAACGGACTTGTTTCTGACTTTCAGTAACTTTCCTGACATTGTTCTGTTCTAATGGCTTTTCTTGTACGGTGGTTTCTAACTGCTCTGCTTTAATTTTTCCCTCTTCCACGACGGAAACTACTTGACTTTGCTTCTCCAGTGGTAGTTCATGCAAAGACATTTCCTGAGTCTGAACATCTCCACTAGTCACATCCAGCGGCATTTCCTGTATAGTCATCTCACTCATCTCAAACAGCTGCTCCTGCATCTCACCCCCTTCCACATCCGAGATTTCTTGGCTTTGCATCTCCAAAGGCATTTCCTGCATAGACAATTCTTGTGTCTTTACATCTCCACTAGCCATATCCAGCGGCATTTCTTGCATAGTCATCTCACTCATCTCAAACTGCTGCTCTTGCATCTCACCCCCTTCCACAACTGAGATTTCTTGGCTTTGCATCTCCAAAGACATTTCCTGAATAGACATTTCTTGTGTCTGTATATCTCCCCCAGCCATATCCAACGGCATTTCTTGTATAGTCATTTCACTTATGTCCAATTGCTGTTCTTGAGTCTCGCTTCCTTCTAGAACGGAAATTTCTTGACTCTGTATCTCCAAAGGAATTTTTTCCGTAGACATTTCCAATGTTTGAGTTTCTCCCCCAGCCATATCCGATGGTAATTCTTGAATCGTCATTTCGCTCATCTCAAATTGCTGTTCTTGGATCTCGTCCCCTTCCACAACGGAAATTTCTTGGCTTTGTATCTCCAAGGGCATTTCCCCCATAGACATTTCCAACGTTTGAGTATCTCCCACGGCCATGTCAAGTGGTATTTCTTGAATGGTCATTTCATTCATCTCAAATTGCTGTTCTTGGATTTCGGCTTCTCCTACAATGGAAATTTCTTGACTTTGCATCTCCAGTGGCATTTCCTGCATGGACATTTCCACTATCTGAGTTTCTCCTCCAGCCATATCCAGTGGTATTTCTTGAATTGTCATTTCATTCATCTCAAATTGCTGTTCTTGGATTTCGGCTTCTCCCACAATGGAAATTTCTTGACTTTGCATCTCCAGTGGCATTTCCTGCATGGACATTTCCATTATCTGAGTTGCTCCTCCAACCATATCCAGTGGTATTTCTTGAATTGTCATTTCATTCATCTCAAATTGCTGTTCTTGGATTTCGGCTTCTCCTGCAATGGAAATTTCTTGACTTTGCATTTCCAGTGGCATTTCCTTCGTGGACATTTCCATTATCTGAGTTTCTCCTTCAGCCATATCCAGTGGTATTTCTTGAACTGTCATTTCATTTATTTCAA
Source organism: Pocillopora damicornis (assembly GCF_964200805.1). Classification (NCBI taxonomy): domain Eukaryota; kingdom Metazoa; phylum Cnidaria; class Anthozoa; order Scleractinia; family Pocilloporidae; genus Pocillopora; species Pocillopora damicornis. The sequence continues at coordinate 6,872,447 of NC_142673.1, forward strand.
ATTGCTGTTCTTGGATTTCGGCCCCTTCCACAATGGAAATTTCTTGACTTTGCATTTCCAGTGGCATTTCCTGCATAGACATTTCCACAATTTGGGTTTCTCCTCCAGCCATATCCAGTGGTATTTCTTGTATCGTCATTTCACTCATTCCAATTTGGTACTCACCGTCCACAGTTAATATCTCTTGACTTTGCATTTCCAAAGGCATTTCCTGCATAGACATTTCCACAATTTGGGTTTCTCCTGCAGCCATATCCAGTGGTATTTCTTGTATCGTCATTTCACTCATTCCAATTTGGTACTCACCGTCCACGGCTAATATCTCTTGACTTTGCATTTCCAAAGGCATTTCCTGCATTGACATTTCCAGTATCTGGGTCTCACCCCCGACCATATCCAGTGGAATCTCTTGTACCGTCAGTTCACTCGTTTCAATTTGGTACTCACCGTCCACAGCTGACATTTCTTGTATTGTCATAGCATTCATCTCCAATTGCTGCTCGTTCCCTCCTCCCGTTAATGCTATTTCTTGACTTTGCATAACTATTCCCATTTCTTGCATTGAGAATTCTTGCGTCTGCATTTCTCCTCCACATATCTCCAATGGCATTCCTTGCATAGTCATCTCACTCATCTCAAGTTGCTGTTCCTGGATCTCGCCTCCTTCAAATGCAATCTCTTGATTTTGTATCTCCTGACTTTGCATTTCTAGGGGCATCTCTTGCATATTCATTTCTTGCATCGACATTCCTTCTATAGCCATTCCCCCACCTTCCATAGTCATTCCTTCTATAGTCATTCCACCTTCCATAGTCATTCCTTCTATAGTCATTCCACCTTCCATAGTCATTCCTTCTACAGTCATTCCACCTTCCATAGTCATTCCTTCTATAGCCATTCCACCTTCCATAGTCATTCCTTCTATAGCCATTCCACCTTCCATAGTCATTCCTTCTATAGCCATTCCACCTTCCATAGTCATTCCTTCTACAGTCATTCCGCCTTCCATAGTCATTCCTTCTATAGCCATTCCACCTTCCATAGTCATTCCTTCTATAGTCATTCCTCCCTCTATCGTCATTCCTTCCATAGCCATTCCTCCTTGCATAGTCATTCCTTCTATAGTCATTCCTTCCATAGTCATTGACATATCTTGAAAAGACATTCCCTGCATGGACATTTCCTGCATCTGCATTTGTTGTTCAGTCACTTCAAAAGACATTTCTTGCATCATTCCGCTTTGTCCCATTGACATTCCTTCGATTTGAATCATTTGGCCATTGTTGTCAAGTGCAATCTCTTGGGATTGCATTACAGAACCATTCATCCCATCTGCTGTCATATCTGTTGCTTGTGTTGAACCGTATACTATCTCTGTTCCTTGTATCATGCCCCCCTCAGTCTGGAAATTCTGGCCGCCATATTCTCCGGACGATGACATAGACATTTGCATTTGTACCGAAGTATCTCCTACTACTACTTGTTGTCCGTCTATTACTTGATACTGGACCCCATTTTGAATATTAAACTGCTGTCCATCAAGTTCCTGTGACCCTATTATGACTGTCATTCCTTCACCATTCACTGAGTCCAACTGTTGCTCGCTCATCATCTGAAGTTGCATTTGAGATTCCATATTTACACCTAACATTTCAGACGTCATCTCGACGTATCCACCGTTTTGAATCTCAATTTGGCCCCCTACCATTTGACCCTCCATTTGAAACACTTCTTGAGGAGTAATTTTAGCGGATCCTTCTTTTGATGAACTCGCTGTTTCCGTGCATGCCTTCTAATGCAAATTCTGTTCAGTATAATTGTTTTCGGCTTGCATCACCTGTATGGTTTGTCTACCATCTTTCTCTCATGTTTTTAAAACATATCTACCACAAGAAAAAGATTCACAGCAGTTGGGATAGACAGTGCTTTGTTTAGATCTTCGTATGGATTATTTAGTTTACCGTCGATTCACTTATTGGCACCATTTCGGTTTGTACTTAAATCGTAAGGAAGTTGAAGAGAGAGTTAACTCGGGCGACCTTTTCTTTGAGTGAAGTGTTGATAAACTTTTTAATGTAATGGTAAGATTAACATGCCACCAGCGCAATGTTGATATGTTGCCATGTAAGCAAACTGAAATATGGAATGTTTTTGTTGTTATTCCGATGGTTTGAATGCTTGCGGGTACCTTAAGATTTAAAGTCAACTTTGCAGGTTCTTGATAAACACAGATCAATGGGAAAATTATCAAAAGAATGCGTCATTAGAGACAGATAATAAGTAATTTAATGTTAAGTTCCTAAATAAGTCTTTATTTTATTGCCAAATTCAAAAGCTGCCGTAAGAGAATTTCAGTACAATATGGCAGAATGCACAATCAAAAGTAGCGTGCTTTCAGTTATTTAACCTTACTTTAAACCTTATTTTCCTTATCAAAATTCGTTGCCATTTGTAAGTTGAAAGCTATTGGTTCAAAGTTGGCATTTTTCATGTTTTAAAAGCCCAAAGATTTGTCAATAGAAAGTTCTCCCTAATTTTGTGGTATACTAGTAAATTATTCAGAAGCGTCTCTTATTACCCCATCAAAAAATTGGAAGACAGGTACAAACCACAATGCTATATGGGAGTCCTAGTTCATTCAACACTTCGTGCAATTTTTTTTCAAGTGAAACCTACTTCATCTTGGCAATTGGTCGACAATAATCAATGTAACTCATTGCATTCCTTCTCCTTTCCTTTTAATGCGTAAGAACCTACCGTACAACCTAAAAATTGTTGCGTACAAATCATCTTTTTTGCTAATTAGAAATATCGTCTAACTGTAATTATTGAGTTTGTGCTTAATTGTGTTCCCGCTCTTTGGCGGAAAGTGAACCAGATGGAATGGTTTTCAAGAAATATTATAGGGAAAATCATTCAGAAGTCGACTGAAAAAACAATAGTTGAACTCTGTTAGTGACGTGTTCTTTGCCGTGAAATCAAGACTTTTGCTCAACGTCTTTCAATAATCTTCACTTATTTTTCCCTTTCGCCTCTAGATTCCAATTGGGTTGACATTCATTGCATCCTGTATACCCATTAATTAATCAGTATGGCTCTCGCGTTAATTCGCTTAAACGCTTGTACCTGTTTGTTACTTTTTCCCTGTATATTTACATCAACAGGCATGACGATCGATTCTTTTACAAAGAAATAACCTTCAAGAGCATTCAAGATTTAAAGAACACTTTTCAGACCCCTAACATGCACGACTTTGGCTTTGTTTTACTTTGGGAAATGTGGAAAGTATTGTCATCGGGTTATTGTTTACCTCAAAACAAAACAAAAAGCTGCACTTTTGGCGGCGAAGTTTTGATCTGTTCCGTCAAGATTTTTTCAACTGCATCACAATAATCGCCCTCAGTTTGCGTAAATGAACTTTATTTGACACCAATTTAATTAAACGACTAAAAACCTATACGCTACTTACACCTAGTCTCCTATTTCTTCACACTAGTGTATAATACACATTATACAGGTCTGACTCGAACCAAACTAATTAAGGATTTGAATTTTACAAGACTGATGATAAGATAAGATGTCCTTGAAAATTTTATTTTTAATTATTATCGTGAAATAAGCTGCTTACAAATTGTCACTTTTTATCGAAAACAAATTTCAGCATAAATTTTTCATTCAAATAATGGAGTAAACAAATTGAGACATTCGTAATGGTGATATATGGATCCCCAAATGGATTAATTGGTTTCTGTGTCTTTCCTTGTTCCTTTTTAGTGTCAATTCTGGAATAGTTTTTTTTAAAGGTTAAAACTAATGAAAGCACAATGTACAACTAAGCATGGTTACAATTTTCAGTTGCTCGCGCTACAGGTTTCACGTTAACGGTACTATTTATTTTGGTTAGGTTGCACGTCTAGCAATTTGACAAAAAATTGTATACTCGCATTTTATAACAAATACTTGCACACAGGTGCGATTTCAGCAAAACAAGCGAATCTTCCTTGAATTAGATAACAAACATTTTAGTTATCATTGCTTTTTTGCCAAATGAAAGCTAAGTTTGAGTATTTGGTAAAATAAACTTAGCTCCGATATCACTGGAATTACGAGCTGGTGATCAATATAATAACACACAACTAAAATATATACAATATAGAATTGTGCCCTTCATCCACAAGTAAAGTATCGATATTATTTCAGTTAAATTACAACATTCTGGTCAAGTTCAAAGAGCCCAGCTTCTTCGCAGAGCTCAGACAGAACTTCCTCATAAAAGTGTTTTTGTTCCAACAATTCTCTGACTTGAGAATCTCTGTGGCGTAGTTCTTGCAGCACAGTTTCATTAGGATCACTAGCGGTGTCACCCAAGCTCCTTGTTTCTATCTCGTCTGAGAAGGTAACCTGTAAGAGGAGAACAACAACATTGATCACCTTGTTCCTTACCGCACCACCCCTCCCCTTCGGTCATAAAAAATAAAAAATCATGAGACCATTATATTTATGATGATGGTAAATGATCACTTGTCAGCACGTAGTTTTTTGTTTGGGATGGCGATGAGATTTTGAATTTAAACATTAGATTATGGGAGACGTATTTTCTTAACCAGAGGATATCCTTTGAACATGACTGTGATGATAATTAACAGTTATTCACCATAGAGGTAATAGTTATACATCAAATATTTTTGCTCGCGTGCGATTTGTCTTAACGCATCCCGTGACTGAATATTCGCTACCTAAAACTAGGGATATCATCCAAGTGGTATTCCCCGATTTTCAAACCTTACGTTCACTACGATAACCCTTCGTTTAAAATTAAAGTTAAGATGAGAGACAGTTTTGTAGTTGTTACAGAAGAAGGGGAACTTTTTTGTTCGTAAAGTCCTACCAGGGAACAATCAAAAGTAAACACGCCACGCATCAAACAGTAAACTGTTCGTAAACATGTTTTCATGCCCTTTGCAAAATATTTAAGTGATAATAAACACAATAGCTTCTTTTGCGCGCGAAAATATGCTTATTTTTTTTCACTGGACATTATCTGTTCCTCAAACCTGACAGTTTTCGTCGCGCTTCGCTTTCGGAAATCTGTTCGCAATACTACCCTAAGCAAAAGTTGTTACACCAAAAACGTCTGCACCTGCTCAGTGCGATTTAAACGATCCTGTGGAAATGTCCCGTAGGATAACGAAAAATAGAGCCATTTTCCTAAAACGAATTATACCATAATAATTGGCAAAGTTTGATATGTGAAATTCTGAAATACACTCCCTCTTTTGATGCCGTTTTTCTGTGTATCGTCTTACTAACCTTCTTGGGCATTCTTTCTTGAATTCTCTTCATTTTTTCAACCTGTAAAGCGCACCATTTTCTATTATTGTGATAAATCTGATTATTCTAAGTATATGCCATTATAGGGTAAATAACACAGAGTTAAACTTATGATGATATCATATACCACGAAAAACCAAATCTAAACTAAAGAGGCTTCAAATAAGATAAAGCAAGATACATTTAAGATATTATGGCCTCAGTTACATTGCAATTAACATTGAGGTACCTTGAAAGCCTTGGCACCATGAAGGCCTGGCTTGCATGCAATCTCTCTTTTAGTTTGGCATTAAACTAATTTGCTGTTATTTTTCCAGTGTTTCATACCTTCGTCCTTTCTGAAGACATGATTTCTTGAAAGTTGGATTCCAAGGTTTGCAGTTGGCTTGTCAATTGCCTCATTTCTAGCTCCAAGCGTTGATTGTCGTCTCTGAGGGCCAAATTTTCCGATCTCAGCCTCCTAGGGGAGTCTTGTGGGCTGTAAGGGGATTCCTAAAGAAAAAGATAAAAGGTTTGGCGAGCGCTAGGGGTGATTCAAATTAAATCAAGCGTTACAATAATAAATTTTAAGCAAATGAAGATCATCGCACTATATACTCAACTTAAGCAGTTGAGAAATAAGGCCTGAAAAAAATTCAGGCCTGAACGGGAATCGAACCCATGACCTCTGCGATACCGGTGCAGCGCTCCAACCAACTGAGCTATCAAGCCAACTGGGAGCTGGTCAATTGTGGAGTCACACAACGCGTGACGCGTTCATGAATTCATCGTTGGCTTTTTTTCGAGACGTGAGCTTGGGCCGCCTGTGGTTATATACCCGTAGATGGAGAAGGTGTGATAAGAATACATGAAAGTCATATATTTGTACTGCGAGTTCGTTATATACCCGTACATGGAGAAGGTGTGATAATTCACAATTGACCAGCTCCCAGTTGGCTTGATAGCTCAGTTGGTTAGAGCGCTGCACCGGTATCGCAGAGGTCATGGGTTCGATTCCCGTTCAGGCCTGAATTTTTTTCAGGCCTTATTTCTCAACTGCTTAAGTTGAGTATATAATGTGATGATCTTCATTTGCTTAAAATGTATTTTCCGCAGTACAAATATATGACTTTCATGTATTCTTATCACACAATAATAAAGGTTCGAAGTTTTGAACCAAAAAAGCATGTTAGTTTAATATTATTTTTCTGACTTGGATTTAAATTTATTTTTAAGCGGTGGCTCCTTTAATGAGTAATTATCGTCGTGATACTCACGGTAAAGATGGGACTTATTGCCCTATTGACTTTTTCTGTCCTCTTTGTCATCTCCCGTTGTAATCTTGCCTCAAGCTTGTTCTTCAGGTCTTCCTTTTCCTTTAAGAACTGGTTTTCCATTCTTTCCTTTTCAAGCTCAAACTCTTCTTCTAACCTGCTACGATCTCGCCTCAACTGGTTTCTCAGCTCCCAGCGTTGCCTCTTCAGTTCATCGATTTCTAACTGTTGTTCACTGATTGTCTCTTCAAGAGACTTTTTCTCTCGAGCTATTTTTTGTGCAACTTCTTCTTCCATTTTAGACAGTATCTCCATCTTGTAATTAGCAATGCTTTTCTCTACCAAATTCCTGTCTACAAGGGAAGGATCCTGGTTGTATATCTTATCTTGAATAAGTCGTCGCTTTTCTTGCAGGTTTCCAATTTCTCGCCTTAAGCCCTGCAGTGTTTCTTCAAACTTACGTTTCTCCTCTTTCAGTTTCTTATCATATTCTTCCTCTAAGGTTTTCTTTACGGACCTCAGTTCCTTTCCATAAGCCTCGTCCTCTTGGCCACTCCTAACACCTTTTTCATCCTCATAGACTTTTGCCTTGTCACTATCGATGGCACGTCCTTTGAGACGATCTTCTAGTTCTTTTCTCCTCTGTTCGGATTTTTCCAACTGCTCTTTTAAATCCTCCAAATTTGTCTCATGCTTCTGCGTCTCGTTTGCCAACTTGCTGTCGAAGTCTTCTTGAAGATTGCTCAATAAGTCTCTTTTGTATAGTTCCCAGTCTTCCTTGAGCTTTATCCTATCCCCTTCGTAAATTTCTTCCATAGTTTCTTTCTCTTTCTTGTGTATCAGTCTAATTTCTTTTCTTTGCTGTTTCAATTTCACTACCTCTTTAAGAAGGTTTTGAATAGTTGATTCAAGAGCCTTCTTTTCTTCCTCGTGCATCTTCTTCAGGGCTTCTTTTTCACTATCGTTTTGTTCTAACAATTTATTTTTATCTTCCTGGAATCTTTCCTCTGCTTTCAGTATATCAATCTCAACGTTTTCTATTTCTTTAGAGTGTTCTTGTAAGATTTTAGAAAGAATTTCATGGAAGTCAGTTTCTGCTGCTATATTTTTTTCAAGAAATTGTTCGTATATCTTCTTCTCAACAGACGCCTTAATTTCCTTTTCCTCTATAGAAAACTTTCGATTTATTTCCGTTGCCATTTCTTCATTTCTCTGTTTGTGTTGCTCGTCATTTTCAGCTAGCTTTCTCTTCAATTCATCATCAAACGTTTTTTGTAGCCTTTCTTTTTCTACCTTGAACATTTCTTGCAGTTCATCTCTTTCTGTCTTCCATTGTTCTGCGAGATTTTGTAACTCCGTTGATGGACTCTTTCCTTGTTTTGTTTCCTGATCTCCCCCTTCTTGTTTTAATGTTTGTGATAACAAGCCATTGTCTTCGTGACTGATACCTTTTGAGGTTCCACTTTCGATATTTTCGTTTGGAACATCAATTTCTGTGGAGAACCTTTCACTTGATTCTTTCAGTTCCTCTTGAAGGTTGCTAATAGTTCCTTTAAGATCATCATTCATGGCAAACAACTCTTGAAGCTGGGACTCGAGCTCACGTTTAGAGGCCACCAGCTCTTCCATCATCTCTGACTTCTCTTTTTCACACTCTTCCAACACTCTCTCTTTTTCTTCATCGTGAGTGACAATTACCTCGCTTAATGCTTCTTTTAGTTCCTTAACTTCTTTCTTTAAACGCTTGTTTTCTGTGTCGAATTCTCCGAGCTTCTTCCTTAAGCTGATCATATCTTCTAATAGTTTTCCGTTTTCTTTGTCATCACTCTGTTGTTTAAGGAGAAGTTCCTTCTCTCTAATCAAGCTGTTAAGCTCATCAAGCAAATCCCTTTTGCTTTCTTCAATAGACAGTCTTCTCTTCTTTTCCCTTTTTAAGTCTTCTTGAAGTTGTTTGTTGTCCTGCTTCAACTCGATTTCTTCTTTAATCCTTTTCCGTGTCTCCTCTGGCGTTTCGCCTTCGTCATCGCCTACCTGCTTCATTTTCAGATCAACAATGTCTTGAAGCAAATCTTGGACATCTTTTTCGTATTTCTCTTTTAAAATAGTTACTTCCTCAAGCTCTCTCCCTAACTCCTTTATTCTACTTTGCAAACAATCTAAATCGTCTTCTTCATTTCCACTTTCTGTGGCTGCTTTTGCTTCTGCTAAATACTTTTCAGACCAATTTGAGATTGGAACTTCACTCTGAACGGCTTTATTTTTCTCGGGTGAACTATCACTAAATATTTCATCCATGTACTCGAGATTGAAATGCTCCACTTGCCTTGATCTCTCCACGCTTACGATTTCCTCGTTTATGACTTCTTGAACTTGTAATGGTAGCAGAGATTCTTCGTTGGGTATCATGATTTTTTGTTCCTTCGGAATAAGGTTTTCTAGCGCACTGATATCCATATCACACAAATCTGCCGTTTCGCGATTGTCCGTGTCCTTTTGTTGATCACTGGCGCTTGTTTTCTCTTCACTTGCTACGGAGTTTGCACCATCACGATCGGGAACCTCGTAATGGTTAAAATCTTCGTGGTCATTAATTTCACAGACTTCCTCTAAAAGTCGACCGCTTGGCATAGTTAAATTAGCATTCGCGCTTTGGTCAGTGGGCTTCGAGTTAACACGTGTTACATCCTCGGTAGAAATGTGACTTTCGACCACAGGCCCACTCAAATCACCTACTTCGACCTGACGTGATTTTTTCAATTGCATTTCATAGCTTTCCAACACCTGGGCTAATGTCGCTCTCTCTGTGACAACGTCATCAAAGGCATCAAGCTCCCTAACAGAAGCAAAAGTCACTGCGGCGTTCATATCGTTACTTTCGTCTTCTTGTGACCTCATCAGTTCCTCCGCAAGTTCTGCTCCCACTCTCTTAGATAGCCGTCTCAATTTGACGCGTAAAGCTTCGTTCTCACTAACCACTAATAGAATCTGGTTTTGGTCGCTTGATTGAATTTCCTCGCGTTCTGTTCCCTTCTCCAAGGTGAACGTTTCCTCAGCTTTCAGGTACGGAGATTTTGGGTTTCTTTCACCTTCTGAAATGGTAATTATTGGCTCCTTTTCGTTAACACGAACTATCTGAGCAAATTTTACTTCCTCTGTCAGAGCCGTTCTGAACACCAATGGACCAATGCCAACATTTTCGTCTTCTTTTAGTCTATTTTCGTAGTTTTGCAGAACATTAGCTAATGTGACTTGATTTTCCTTGACAGTTCTCAACGCCTGCAAGTCATTAATAGGATCCTGGGGAACGTTTTTTACTCCGTGCGGTAACTTCAGCAACTCTTCAGCCAATTCCACTCCCACCGTGAGAGTTAGTTTTTGCAGCCTTTTGTTGGACTCCAGATTTTCAGTGCTTAGTTTTTGAATTTTCTCCTCATATTCTGAAAAACATTCAGTGGCTGAACTATTGGCCAAACCTTCCGTCTCTGTCAATGCACGAAGGGCGCCGTTTTCCCTTTTAACTTTGTCTAACTCTCTTTCATAACCGAGAATAACCTCTCCCAAGGTCTCCTCTTTCTCCGCCATCGATGCCGAGGCTTCAAAAAGAGGCTGTTTGTCGGTGCAAGAGCTCTCGGAGAGATTGTCCATCAAAATCTCATTAAAGAGATCGCTCCCGACTTGATGGTAGAGTTTTGTAAGTGTACCTTCTTTCTTGGTGAGCTCCTCGTTTTCATTATGCTTTGCTTCGATTTCCTTTTCGTATTCGTCTAAAACATCTGCGAGTGACTTTCCTTCATCTTCCATTCGTCGGACTGCATTATGGTAAACGTGGTTGCTTTGCGATGTCGGTGTTTTATTCGATGTGTTCAATATTTCATTAACAAGTTCCCTACCAACTTTATCAGATATCACGTCAAGCTCATTGGCAAGGATCTTTTTTACGGTCTTGAGTTCATCTATTTCACTTTCTTGGGATGTAGCAATCGATAGTATGTCACCGGACACCAGTTCCTTAAGCGTTAAGATTTCGTGATCCTTCTCCTTTAGTTCGTTTTCGTAGTCTTTTAAAATATCCTCGAGGGCGGTATCGTTTTTTCTCTCCATGACCTCCACTGCCCTGAGGACGATCCCTTCAGCTCTATTTTTGCCGAGTGTTTTAAGCTGTTGCACCAAGTCCATCCCGATCCTCTTTTCCAACAGAGTTTGTTCTCGAACTTTGTTTTTCAAGTTTGAAATCTCATCTTCATATTCTGATATCTTGTCTGCAAGTGATAACTTTTCTGTGTCCTCGGAAACAAGATTACGCATGGCAGAAATTTCTCTCTTAATACTCTCGAGTCTGTTTTCGTATTGTTTTGTAACCTCAGCCAGGGTTTTTTGCTCGTTATTCATTATTCTAAGAGCATTTAGAGGTAATATTTCTTCTGTTTCACTAGGGTTTAAGATTTCGTTCGCCACGTCTCGTCCTACCCCATCAGCTAACACACCAAGGTTCGTTTCAATATCCTGTTTTTCTTGGACAAGTTCTTGAATTTTCATTTCGTAATTTGTGACAAGATTTGTTATCGAATCACCATTGTCAATCCCATGTTCTGTGTTGGCGATCGTCTTGAGAGTTTCATTCTCTCTTGACAATTTTCCAATCTCATTTTCGTATTCCTGCATAATGGTTGAAAGTTGCTTTTCTTCATCTTCCATCATCTTGAGTGCTTTTATTGACGGCTTTAACTTCGTTTCCTCCTTAAAGCTCAATCTGAGAATGTCGTTGACCAAATTATCTCCCATTCTTGCGATCAATGTGGACAATTTATTTTCCATTTCTATATTCTTGTTCTTTAAATGTTCAATTTCATCTTCATATTGTGAAATTACGTCGAGAGCAGATTGACCATTATTTTCATCGTCTTTGACTAGCGCCTCAATCGCATTCTTTTCTCTGGTTAATCTCTCCAGCTCCAATTCATAGGTCTCTAAAATATCTGCAAGGGTTGTGTTCTCTTCCTTTAATCTTATGACTGCTCTCCACTTTTGTTTAATTCCCACAGTCTCTTTTGGAGGAAGCAACAATTCGTTTACGAGCTCAGATCCAACTTTTTCTCTCAAAATTTCCCATTGTTCAGCGCTTGAAAATTCAACATCACCAGATTTTGTAGTTAACATTGCTTCGTATGACTCCAGAACATCTTCTAAGGTTGTTTCCTTTTCTTGCATGATTTTCGTAGCTTTATACTTTGGTGTTTTGATTGATCTGTGCCCTTCCTCGGGGGCGTTTAATTCAACCTTCACTGACATGACGTCCTTTGCAAGTTCCAGACCAATGCTTTCTTTAAGAGAGCTGGATTCTTCCTTCAAGCTTTCATATTGGGTTTTCAATTCTTCAATTTTGTCTTCATATTCATTGACTATACTCGTTATCGTGGGCGTGTTTTCCTCTTGACCTGGATCAGCTTCTCGGAACGCTCTCAGTTCTCTTTCATATTTTCTCAAGATGTTCTCTAAAGATTTGCCCTCTTCCTGCATTATCAAGGGAGCTTTTAAATCTTTTTCTCCCTTCTCTACCTCCAGCACTAGATTTTCAAGGTCTCTCGCAAGATCTTGACCAATACTCTTTCTCAGGCTTTTCAACTGGTTTTCTAGGCTCCTATTCTCGATTTGCAAATTTTCCAACTTCCCCTCGTAGTCTTTCACAAGTTCTGAAATCAAAGAGCTGCCGCCAGTCCCGTATGGAACTAGCTTCGAGAGAGCTTCAATATCCTCTTCATATTTCTTCAAAATATCTTCAATAGTGTTTCCATTGTTTCTCATCAGAGCCTTGGCCTTCATTTCTAAAGGCTGCCTGTCTAGTCTTTCCGTGGAGGGTGTTGTACATTTCTCCTCTGATTTAGTTAGAACTTTGTCCTGGGAACTAAGGTGGTCCGTCGGTGCCGCATCCACTATGTCCCGGGTCAGGTTCTCCCCTAGTGCACCAATTAAGACTTCATTTTCTTCTTTAAGGGCCTTGTAATTCCGCAAGTGAGTGTCTATATCATCTGCTTCGTGCAAGTCTTCGTTCGAAGAACCGGTAGTAATGATATGAAGTCCAAGTGCATCCTCGTAAGTTACAAGAACACTCTCTAGTGTTTTATTGTCCTTACGCATTATTTTGGGTGCTTTAAGCTGTTTCTCTGATTCGGAAGATTCTTTTTTCTGTCTAGGGTTGCGTGCAGCGTCGGATGATTCATCCCTGTCTACCCCTTCGTCGAATAGCCCCTCAATTTCTTGAACCAGATTGATACCGAGTCTGTCGTTTAGGGCGCTGGAATTTAGTTTCAGATCCTTAATCTCGGTTTTAAATTCATTGAGTTGATCTTCGTAGTCCTTGATGATGTCTGAAATTGACACTTGTTGGCTGTTCTCTTGGTCAGAGACTAATTTATGAAGGGCATCGAGTTCTTTCTCGTAACAATTTATAACAGTCTCTAATGATCTTTGTTCCTCTGCCATAATCTTTGGAGCCTGAAGCTCACTTTTCCTTAGCTCTTGAAAACTGTTGTCATTTTCAGCCCTCTTCGACAAATTTTGATTTTCCACGTCAACCATGAGATCTGGACCGAGTTTTTCCTCTAAGAACCCTAAACGATTGGTTAGATTGCTTCCCTCATTTTTTAAGGCATCGATCTCGCGCTCATATTTTAGCACCAGATCAGAGATAGACTCAACTGATTTGCCCGGTTGAACGGGAACAAGGGACTTCAGAACTTTTAGCTCCTTCTCGTAATTTTTCAAGATGTCTTCTATCGTTTGTCCTTCCTCCTCAATGAAAATTTCAGCTTTTAGTTCTTCTGGCGACAAAACATTACTTTGAGGCTTCCTTTGATATTTTGAGCTCTTCGAAAATCTGCTCTTGTCTACAGAGGGGTCTTTTGTTTCCACAGTTTCTCCGTCTTCGTGTTCATTATCGCGAGCACCACTGTAATCGTCCTTTGTGATATCTAATAGTCGTTTTGACAGAGTTGGACCGATGCAACATTTCAGAATTTCGTTTTCTTCTTTTAATTTCTCGATGGGGCTGTTGTAATCAGCCATGATATTCCCTACGTTTAATTCATCGGAGAATGGTAAGGCATCACCTAAGAGAGCTCCAAGGGCACTCTCGTAGGTTTCTAAGACATCTTCCAAAGTTGACTTCTTTACATCCATGATCTTGGTTACCTTTAGATCTTTGTCTTGTTTTTCTGACCTGAGTTCTGAGCTCTTATCTGCTTGCATGGCACCATCGGTTTCCTCACTACTAATTTCGTTCAGTTTTTTAATATCTCCAACAAGTTTGGGCCCAATCCGTTGTATCAGTCTGTCTGAGTCAAGTCTCTGCCTCTCACTTTCTGCTCTTAGCTGGTCAAACTTATCTTCGTAGGATTTAATGATGTCGGCTATAGAACCGACTTCCTCTCCGTCACTTGGTACGAGACTCCTTAGGGCAGTGAGCTCTTTTTCATACCTGTTAATTACATTTTCTAGAGTTTTTCCCTCACTCTGCATAATCTCTGGAGCCTTTAAAGTATTCGCCATATCTTCGTCTTCATTTTTTTCATTTTGAAGAACTGAGTCTTTCTCTTGCTCACCCCCCTCTATTTTATCTAAAAGAGCGGTTCCAATTCTCAGCTCTATGTCCTTCAGCCTGCTTAACAAGTGGTCATTTTCTTTTTCCAGTTTAGTGATCTTTTCTTCACAGTCTGCGGCCACGTCAAGAAACGATACTCCCTCGTCAGAGGATAGTTTTTTTGATACTGTTCCCAGCTCCTTTTCGTACTTTCCCAATACATCTTCTACAGTCTTGCCTTCATCTCTTATGAGTGACTGAGCTTTCAGATAATCAGAGCCAGGAATTGAGCTAACGTCCTCTTTATCGTTGTTATTGTTGTCAAATGACTGAAGCACCCGGTCTGATCCTTTTTCCAGAGACATCGAAGTAAATGGCTCTTTGCTGTCTATACTGTCGACCGCACATTGCTCTTCTGAATCAATTAACAATGGTGTCTTCTTTTCTGCCGCTAAATTTAACAGAAAATTGGCAAGCCTTGGCCCAACAGAGGCCTTCAAAGTTTTATTTTCGTTTTCCTTTTCATCCAGATCTTGTTCATAAAACTCTAACTGCTTTTCCAAGGGGAATACCTTCCTATTCTTTGTCTGCAGCTTCTTGGGACTTTCTTGCTCCTTACTTGTCTTTTCTGTACCATCTAAAGGCCTCTTTGCTCCTTTAAGGTCTTCAAAAAGACTGCTTCCGATATTGTCTTCAAGATTATCAAGGATATGTGTCAGATCCTTGTTTTTTCCCTGTAGGTCTTTGATTTTCCCTTCGTACTCTTTGACAATGTCAGCTATTTCATTATCTTCACCAGGCATCAGCTTTCTTAATGCCAACAGCTCTTTTTCGTAGTTTTTTATGACGTCTTCTAAGTTTTTCCCCTCACATTTCATCAGATTAATAACGCTAATGTCCATTTCCTCATCGCAAGAATCATCTTTCTGATCGTCTTTTTCTCTTTCCTTCTTAAAACTATCCAACGAGGAATAAAGGTCTGCACCGACCGTGTCTTCGAAATGCTGCAACTTTTTCATTAAGATCTTTTCTTTGTCTTCTAATTTTTCGATGGTATTTTGGAAATTTGCGATTAGGTCGGCCACGTTAACGTCATCTTCGTTTTCTCCGATAGTAATTTGCCTGAGTGCATCCAATTCTTTTTCGTATCTTTTTAAAATGGTTTCAAGATTCAATCCTTCATCTCTGAGAAGAGAAATAGCTTTTAAATCATCCGACCCTGTTTTTGTATCATCTTTGTCAAGTTCGTTTCGTAATGGCTGGTGTGTGTCCTTTGTGTATGTATCCGTTTTCTTTCTCACATCTTGATTTTCATAAGTGGGCCTACGTTTGTTTGACAAATCTTCAGTTGGAGGAAAACGAGCTTCCAGTTCGTTTGCATCAAATTTATTACACGAAAGACAGTCCTCCTCTTCTGCCATTACCAATAAAGCCTCCGCCAAATCTTTACCGATACCATCCCTATATACTTTGTTTTCTCTTATAAGTTCCTCAAGACCTTTTTCATACCTTGCCACAATATCTTCTAACGGCTTTTGAGATTCATTCAATATTTCAATGGCCTTCAGGGCTCTCTTTGTCTTCATCTGATCATTTTCCTCTTTCTCGGTGGTCTCTCCCTCGTCCATTCCTTCAAGGTTGTGAACCTCTGGTTGAAGGTCTTCAAATAGTTCATCACCAATTTTTCCCCGAAGTTCTCGCAACCTATCCTTGAGAGTGTTGTTTCTATTGGCGAGGCTTTCAAGTTTGTCCTCATAGTCTTTCACGATACCTGATATGGTACCCCCCTCCCCTCCTTGGTCTGGGACCATTTTTCGGAGGACTTCTAATTCTTTCTCGTAATTTCTCAGGACGTCTTCCAATGTTCTGTTTTCACCTTTCATGACAATAGGGGCCTCTAAACGCGAACGCTTCGTGCCATCGAGATCAGTCCCATCAGACTCTTTGTCACTTTTATTTATATTTTGTAGGTCATCCGTTAGGTTAGGTCCGATTTGATTTTCGAGGTGATGCAACATCTCTAGGAGCTTTCTCTTCTCGTTTTCCAATTCTTTATTGCTATCCTCGAGGTCCTTCATCGGCTCCCTTATTGAGACTCTCTCCTCTCTCTCACCAGTAGGTAGTTTTTGCACTGTTTCCACCTCTTTCTCTTTCTCATTTAAGACATTTGTGATTGTTGGATCTTCGTCTTGCATAAGTTTAGGAACTTGAGATCTCTCTTCTTCAAGAGAAACGAATTTGTCATCCCAACCATCCTTACTTGAGCGGTCTATGGTTTTCGATGATTCGGGCTTAAGTTTCGTGATAGGTGTGGCTTGAGTTTCTTCTTTGACCGTTAGGCTCAGGTCCGTGGCCTCCTGATCTCCGATTGCTCTTTTTAAAATCTCATTTTCTCTCTTAAGGTCATCAAATGTACGCATCTTGACATTAACAAAGTTCTCGTCATTTGGATAGCTCGGAAAGAGTCCTAAAGCTTTCTCGTATAATTCCAAAACGTCTTGTAGAGATGAATCGACATCTCTTTTCATGATAAGTGGTGCATTTAGTTGACTGGCGTTGTTTCCTTTAACCATTTCGTTCTCGGATTTAAGATTCTCATCAGGCAATGAGGCCAAAATATCTTGTACTAGGTCAGTACCAACTCTGTTAGCCAGTATGTCGTAATTATCGTGGACATCCTTTTTTTTGCTTTTAAGATCATCGATTTTTTCTTCATAGTCTCTTACAATGTCTTCCACACAAGTATCTTCGCCTTGGTTTGAATATAGTTTTCTCAAAGCTTCCAGTTCCTTCTCGTAATTTTTTACTATCTTCTCAAGCGTTTGATCATTCTTTTGCATCATTATTGGTGCCTTAATGTCATCTTCCAGACCTATTTCAGCAACTTCCTCTTTCTTTTGACAATCTTCGTTTTCCAAATTTTCCAACTTGTGCAGGAGATTTCTCCCTATCACTTTCTCTAGACCAGCAAAGCGATCTGCAAATGCCTTGTTTTCTTTTTCCAGATCTGACATCCTGTCTTCGTCATTTGATATCATTGGTAAAATTGAGACACCCTCATCATTCTCATCAGTAACTCGGTTCGAAAGTTCGTCTATCTGTTTTTCGTACTTTCTTAAGATATTCTCCACGGTTTCACCGTCGTCCTGTAGCAAAGATTTGGATTTTAAATCATATTCACATTCACCACTTTTTATTTCAAGGGATTTTGGATCGCGTTCGTACGGGAATCCTTGATCTGTTTCGTCTTTTCCTGAGGACTCCTCATCCCTGAAACCCGAATGCGGAACTAGAGTATGATAAAGTTCGTTGCCAAGTTTTTCTTTCAACAGGCTAACTAGGCTCTGAAGTTCGTTAATTTCTTCATTAATTCTGTCTTCGTAGTCTTCTATTACCTCTTCAAGAGTCTTTCCACTCGTTGCCATTAGCTCAGGTGCTCGTAAGTCTTTTTCCAGACTGTTTACTCCCTCAGTGCTAAATAGTACAGGTCCTCTGCCCGATAGTGCGATATCGTTTTCTTTTGGAAGATCTTCGTCCTGTGGTTTGTCTCCTCTCTCTTTGTCCATTTCTTCATATGCAAGACCTATTTGAGGTACTTTCGCCCCTTCTTGGTCGCCTCTCTCGCCTCTTTCCTTAGTACTCAGTGTTTCCAAACCTAGTAAAGTGTTTGTCAAGGATGGTCCTAGTTTAGACCGCAAAGAGTCCAGTCCATCTTCATAAGATGCTATAACATCAGCAAGAGTTTTCTGACTCTCCAGTGCAATATTAGGTGCCCTCAGAACCTTCTTGTTTGAGGTATCATCCCCTGGTTGGTTTTTCTGTGATGCGATTCCCTTATCACCCTTTACGTCCGTGATTCTTTCCTCTTGTAAGAATACTGCTTCGTCGCTTTGAGGCTTTCTGTCGTCTTGTTGTTGGTCGGTGATTTCAGATTGTTGTTGATGCATCTCAATGTTGTTTACTTCAACTTCATCGTTCATAAGATCATCTAGGTGATCTCCTTCTTTATCATCTATCAAGGCATTAACAAGATCTGTTCCAAGCCTTTCCCTCAGGATATTTAGCATTTCCATGTTTTTCTTCTGAGCGTCAACGATACCCTCCACTGTTTCGTTCGTCACACTAATGTCGTCTGACTCTTCTATTCTGGCTTCATTCACTCTTGTTGGCGATTCTGCTCCCATCCTCGCTTCATGCTCTCCTATTTCCTCTACTGGTTTTTCAAGAGTTCTTTCGTACTGAGCTATGACGTCTTCGAGTGTTTTCCCACTAGCTCTCATTATAAGCGGTGCATTGAGTGGTTGTTCTATTATTTCTTCTTCCTCGAAAGCCAAATCAAGAACGTGTCTATCGGCTGAAGAATCGAAAAGCGATGCAAAAATGTTATCTAGTACTGGTGGTAAATCATTTGGCTCAATACTTGTTCTTTTATCTTGTTCTGTATCTTCCAATGTATGTTTATCTCCATTCAGGATTTCCTCAGAAAAGCTTGCATTTGTTTGACTCTTGTGGTCTTTATTTTCTAGAGTCTCGTTTTTAGGAGCACCATGAAATCCAGCTTTCCCTTTCGTCTTCCTTCTTCTTCTCTTTTTTCCCTTCTTTCTGATTTCACTTTCGGTATCTTCTAGAGCAGTAATATCAGTATCTGCATCTTCCAGACTACTATACTCACTTTCTACAACCAATGTCTTCTGTTCAAGCTCTTCCCCTCTCGCTCTTTTTACGTCTTGAACACCAGGTGGCATTTCCTGTTCGGTATCTTTGATACTAATAGGCGTCTCACTTGTTTTACCCATTTGCAGGAGAGCTCTAGAAAGATCTTTTCCCAGTCTCTCCTTCAGTAAGCTATTTTCTTGGGATAGATTATCCAGCTCTTTTTCGTACACCCCGATTACATTTTCAAGATCCTCGCCATAATTTCTCATGATTGTAATAGCTGAAATGTTCGAATGAGGATTGGGTCTCTGTCTAATGTGTGGTTTGTCTTCCATACTCAAGATATCACGTAACAGGTCGTTACCAAGCATGTCCCCAACTAATTCCTCTTTGCCTCTCTGATCGCGCAATATACTTTCCAAAGTCTCTCCTCGGTTCCGCACCGCGTCAACAACGTCTTCAAATTCTGCCGCTTCACTTGGTAGTCTTTCACTTAACAATACATCGAGTAGCTCCTCACCAATCATATCTTTAAGAGTTTCCAAATCTGAATTAAGTTCGCCATTCATATCGCTGAGTTGTTGATTTTCTTCGTTCATATCAGTGAGTATGTCACTGATTGTTACCCCGTTAGCTTGTATCTCGTCGATCACTGCTTGGTGTTGATTTTCATCCTCCGGCTTGTATCCTTCAAGATCAACTGTTGCGAGGGAATTGACAAGATTTTCACCAATTTTAGAACTCAGCAAATCCATCATATTTTTCAAATTCTCGCTATGTCTTTGAGCAGCCAGTTTTGAATCCTGCCGTTCTTTCATCAGCTCTGTTAGTGTCTTTTCATCTCTTGCCATTTCTTCCAAAATATCGTGATTGTAATAGCGCGGTATTGAGTTCCTGTTTTTCCCTAGTTTTTCAGCTAATTTGCTCAATATTCCTGATCCGCGTATTTTGTCAGAGATTTGCTCTTTTCGTTCTTCAAGTTCCCTCCTTTGCTGTTTTAAATCTTCCATGACTTCGTTCATTTCCTCGTCTTCGAATTCTACGTGTAAATTTGCCTTTTTGTTTTGCAAATCATCCAAATGGCGTTTTTGTTCCTTTCTTTTTTTGCGAAGTTCCTCAATATCGGTTGGGCGTTCCTGTTCATCCGAATCGCTCTCGTAGTCATTTTCAAGAGCTCTATCGATTTCGGCCAAATAATCTCTTAAATCCTCTTTTTCAGCTAGCAACTTTTTAAGGTCAAGAATGTCCGCGTGAATGGAATCATTACTTTCATTGACCTCTTTCTTGAGAAAATCTAATTGTCCCTCTACTTCTTGTAACTTTTGGTTGCCTTGTTCGATCTCATTCTGTAAATCGTCCAATTCTTGGTGTAGTGCCACCAGTTCTTCGCCAGAGAGCTTCTCTTGTTCACTTATGTTAGCTTGCGTTTTCTCTAAAGCAGCTTCTACTTCTGTCTTTGCAGTTCTAAGCCTTTCCTTTAAAGGTTTCATTATTTCATCTAATTCCCCTATTTCGAGCCTTAATTTCTTCAATTGTTCCTCCTTAGAGTCTTTTTTCGCTTCTATCTTTTCAATTTCCCTTTCTCTACGATCAATCATATCATTCAGCTTTTTAAGATCGCTTTCAAGCTGTATTTTTCTTTGATGGCGGTCTTTGTTTGCTTCAGGGCCAGAGCACTGTTCCCCAGAGGAAAATTCCATTTGCTTCAGGAAATCTTCAAAACGTTGAGTTTGTTGAAGGTCTTTTTGTAGCTTAGCCTTTTTGGCAATCAGAGTTGTTATTCCTTCAAGAACAACCGTTTTGGGCTCATTTGAAGGGTCACAACCTAGCAATATGACTTCGAGGCGATTGTCTATTTGAGAAAGGCTTTCTTCTAGTTCTCTTCGCTTTTCCTCGATTTCTTCACCCAGTTCTATTTTACCAGTGCCCATCTCTTTCTCGCATTTCTCACCAACTGTAGACAAAGGTACTTCTGTTTCACCTCTTTCGTTCTGCCCTTCATGGGTCTCTTGAATGGGGTTTTCTAACAGTGCATCATCAATGGTCGGCAGCCTTGAAGTGTTGCTATCATCATCTCGGCATTTTGCTCGCTGTTCAGCATCTGCTTGTTTCTCATTCTGTTTTCTCAGTTTAGCAGGTAACTTAAATCTATCCTCTTTAGCATCGAGCTCATCCATCCCCATAAGTCTTGAATCTACAGGTAACTTCTCTTCAATTATTTGTTTAAGAGCATGTTCGATCTCAGTAAGATCTTGCCCCTTTCGTTTTGCCTCTGTAAGGTTTTCAGCTTCTCCTTTGAAAAGGTTTTCCATCAATTGTTGTTTTTGGCACAGTTCCTCTCTCTCCTCATTGACCGTCGGTGTTGCCTCTGCACTAAGAATTAAACGTGCTTCCATAACGAATGTTTGGATTTCGTCAGAAATACTCTCGTCATTTTTGTTGTTGGTATGATCAGCAATTATTTCTTGTAACCCCTGTACCACGTCCGTAGCATGTTCTGTATCAATTCTCAAATCTCTAGCAACTCCAGCTTTCTGTTCAAGAAGATCAACCAACATCTCAGATGCCCGTGCTGTTTCATTGTCTATCGCATCTTTAAGTTTATCTATCTCGTCTTCAAGTTTAACCTTTTTTTCAACAAGCTCTTCTATGAATTCCGATTGTGGTCCTCTTAGACCGCCTGTGCTGAGACTCTGCAATATCTTCTCATTGGTACCCTTTAGTTCTGAAATTAAATTTTCTTTACTCTCTATAAGCCCCTTGATATTAGAGTCTGATTCTCTATTCATCTTCCCATTCTTCTTGAACTGCATTGCACTAATGAAATTTTGCTGTTCTTGAAAAATGTCACCATCTAGAGCATGAATATTTTCCATCAGACTTTCTCTCTTCAAGAGGAGGACCTCTAGCTGTTTAACTTCGGGGTTGTGTTCATCCACACGAATTGAGTTATTCTTAAGCAATTGATCCAGCTTGACTTTCTCTCTTGATAACTTTTCTTTTTCCTCCAAAGCCTGAATAATTTGTATTGGATCGCTGAAGCCCGCCTCTCTCAGTTTACTTTCTTCTTCATTGATTTTTTCTTTCAGGCATCGCAATTCCTCTTCAGCTGCGACCTTATCGCGTTGAGCGACGCCCACTCTCTCAGCTGTCGTGATATTATCGGTAAGTTCCTGTTTAAGCTCATATGGCAAGTCAATTTTATTATTTGCCAAGTCCAGTTCTTCACTCTCCGTCTTTATTTCTACCTCCTTTTCTCTAATACCTTCGGCTTCATCGAAAGGTCGTTTCTCATCCACCAAAAGGTGCTTAGAGTCAATGTGTACAGGGTCATCGACATGATCCGTCGGATCTTTAGGTACGTCTTCGCTCTCGTTACCTGGTAGCAAGCCCATTAAATCAAGAGAGTTCCTGATTCGTGCTAGTTTTCTCTTAAAGGGCCTCAATCTGTTGACCCTCTTTCCTAGTATTCTGCCACATCTCTCAATCTCATTTTCTGTCCTTTTTATTTCCTTCTCAAGCTTTTCTCTCTTCTTTTCTGCGTCTGCATTACTTCTAACAAGTGACATCATTTCAGTCGGAAATTCGTCATTACTCTGTCCTTCAGGATACCCATTGTTCTTGGTTTTGGGAATGCCTTCCTCTAAAGCTGCGAGCTGAAGTTTCAAACTAGTCAAGGATTTCTGACAGCCTTCGTTTTCCTCTTCCGACGCCTTCTTTGCTGCCTCTAGCATCTTGCTTTTATATTTAAGTTGTTGTGCTTTCTCATTAAGATCATCTTTTAAAACATCCATCTTACACATGAGACCAGAGATCGTCTTGTCCTCTTTGCTTCCTAACTCCACCATTGCTTCTTTCTGTTCATTTAACAGATTGCTAATCTCATCAAGTTTTGTACAGACGTTCTCTTTTTCTTTCAGAAGATGCTCGGTTAGCTCTCTATCATCATTCCTTCTTAAATATTTTTCAATTTCTCCCAGTGAGCGTAACACTTCAATTTCCTCGTTTTCCAGTTGCTTGTTAAGATCTGCTGACCAATCACTTCCTGTTGCAGCAAGTTCTCTTATCTGAACATCGACTTGTTTCAGTTCATCTGTAAGTTGTTCGCTCTCCACGTACAGATCATTCATATTTTGTAATAGATCTTTACCTTCTACTTTCCCGTTCGTAAGTTCTGGAATTTCTTCGACAAATTCTTTCCCAACTAGTTCACAAAGCAAACTGAATTTATCATGTAGCATTTTGTTGCTTGTATCCAGCTGCCTTATGAGATCTTTGTTGTCAACTGGAGATTTGCTTCGTTGCAATTCTAACCAATCGTCCACAGCATTGTCTGCTGTTCGGGATTGTGCATCGCAGGAGTCAGTATGGTTTTCATCTCCCGAAAAATCAACTATGTTCTCGCTACTGGGTTTCTCCGAGTTTTTGTCGTCCTTATTTCTCTCTAAGCTCTCACCTTCTTCACCTGACTCAAGAGAGGGTTGAATTGTTGGGTTTGCTTCTTCAGGTCTAGGTGGGCATTCCTCCGAATGAGTTCCTCCTTCACCTTCTTTACTTTCCATTTCATGGCCAGTAGCAACCGTGTCGTTTTTATCCAGAGTTTGGCATGCTGCATCTTTCTTGAAAATACAAGCTTTCTCCTCGCTTGCCAAAACTTTAGGATCGGTCCCATCTCTTTCTTCGTATGCTTCTTCCTCTGTTGTTCCTTCATCTTTCATATTACCAGGAGCATTTTTTTCACTACTGTCTCCTTTTGAATCTCCATCCATTTGAGACGACCCATTTTCGTTCTCTGTCTTATTATCCCCCGAATCTTCCTCTTTAGTGTCATCGAAATGCTCTGACATCGGGATACTGTCTTCATCGACAGCTTGTGCTTCAGATTGTTGTTTATCTTTATCTTTGTTGTTTATTTCGCCATACGTTTCGCTGCCACGAATAGATTCATTGTTTCCTAATTCCTCCTCCCTATCCACTGAGTTTTCTGTTTCGGGTTCTTGTTCTTTTTCTTGATCTTCATTTTCATCTTCATTTTCTCTGAAAGCCTCCTCTTCTTTTGCTCCCTCGTTGCGGCGAGGCCCTTTTGGAGAGCCGTCATCCTGACGTTTAGCTGGCAACCCTAACCTCTTGTCCGCGTCGTCCGAGTCGTCCTTTTTAATATTGCTGTTTTGAAGAGAATCCTCGTGGTTGTTATCGTCACCCTGATTGATCTCTTCTTGAGGAATACCTGTATCTAGTTTTTCGTCTTTCAAGCTATGGTGCAGCTGTTCTTCAATTTCATCAGATGTTTCTCCTGGAGCGTCCCTCTCGTCCTTGATCTTTCTTTTGGCGTCTTCTTGTTCCTCCCCTTTCAAATCTCTATGGGGGAGCTCTGATGCCTCATTATCGCCCCTCGTAGTCGACGACCTATTGAGTCTCTTCTCAGTTTCTAGGGGACGTTCGCCTTCATTATCTTGCTCTGACCAGTTCTCTTGATCAGCACTTGGTGTGTCATGTATATCAAATGTCTGTGTTTCAATGTTCCGTTTGGATATTAGGACTCCGTCCTTACCAAACTGAGTTCTGTCGACTAATTGCTTGATGCCACTCAGCATCTCATTCTCTAGATCGTTTCGTTTATCGCGAAGCGAGTCTTTAGCTTTAGCTAATTTTCTCATGACTTTCTTTAAACTGTCTCTGTATTCTCCATAGTATACTCTGCTCAGATTGAATCTCTCGAGATTAAAGGCAAAATCTAGGTGAGCTTTCTTAATGTTTAATGTGTCACCTTCCGTTGACTCAGGCCCAGAATACGCTCCCTCGTCGCTTTCTTCTTTTGCAGCTGTCGGACCAGAATCCTCGGACTCTAAATCTGAGCTCGCACCAGAAGTTGATTCAGAATCGTAAACGGAATCCTCTTCGTCGTTGAGAACTAATTCGACAAGGTTCTCCAGGGCAGCCCTTAACTCTTCTCTATTGCAAATCTCACCCTTGGATACCAAAAGTCGTTTACCATTTCTGTGGTTCGCTTTCCCTATGGGCGATGATACCACTAAGCGCGGGGAGTCTTCTCTAGGAAATCGCTGTCGGTCGTTTTGTTTCTCTTCCTTTTCTGAGATTGACTCCGCGTTGGACATTTCTTTTATCAAATCAATGGCATTTTTGAGATTGGCAACGGCTGTTTCATGTTCTTTTTGCCTTTTGTTCTGTAAGTCAGCTATTTCTTTCTTCAGTGGAATTGTAAGGTTCAGGTTTCCTTTCTCTCTTTCGAGTCGCTCTTGCTCTTTCTGTCCCTTTTCAGCTTTACTCCTTTCAGGAGTACTTCTTTTCTGGGTGGCAAGGAGTTTCTTCATTGCGTCATTTTTTTCTTGCAACAATCTTAGCTCCATCTCACTCTTTTCCGTCAGCAAACTGTGCAAGTCTGCAATGTCTTTTTCGTATTTCAGGATAATGTCCATCTTGTCACGATCATGATCCTTTTTCATTTTCTCTGCCTTTCGATTAAGAGAACGTTCCAGTTCATCCTTCATTTCCAGGTGGTAAAGCCTGCCTAAGTAGAATCTTTCAAGATTGAAAGCTTCCTCCAAAGTAGACTTCTGCCTTAGGAGTTTTTCAATAGTCTCCCCGTCAGCGCTCATCACAAATTCCTTATGCTGTGTTTGTAGTTTTTCCATAAGTTCCTCCTTTTCAGTTTTGAAATGCCTTTCCAGTTCTTCGATTGATCGTTTCATTTCTTCGTTCTCTTGCCTAAAATCTTCCGCTATGCTTGAAGAAGAATGTGTACTGTTCTCACTATTGGTTCTTTTCGTGCTATCATGACTGATTTTCTCGTGCCTGATCTCAAGGTCATTTGTTACTGTTCCTTTTTCCTCAGTGACCTTAAACGTTACATAATCCGAGGTTTTGACTTCACTTTCGTCTTGCTCTTGTAGATATCTCAGTGCCAGCTGTGCCTCTTGGACCCTTACTGTCTTTTCATCTGCCAGCTCCTTCAGTAACTCGCTGATTTCTTCTTGGTGTCTTTCTTGTAGCTGTAATTTTTCAACTTCATGTGATATGTGTGCATTATTCAACACCGCTTTAATCTTTTCTTTTAACTGGTAGTTAACAGAATTGTCACTTTTTCCATCTGTTCCTTCATCGGTCAGAATATCATCCAGAGCAAGAAGGTGATTGGAGAGAGAAACTGCTGTCTGTGATCTGATTTGGATCACATCATCGCATTCAACTTTGTTATCGCAAAGCTTGTCCATTTCCAAGATTGCCTGATTGATTGCTTCCTTTAGTTGCTTATTGCATTTGCCAAGTTGTTCCAAAGTATCCTCTTTTTTTTTATCAGTAAGACATTTCCTCAATTTTTCTTGGATTTGCTGAATACCTTTGCTTATATCTTTTCGTTGGACGCTCTGTGGTCTCTCCTCCTCTTTAATTTCTGTCTTTTCCAAAAAGTGTACATCATTTTCCTTCCCTTCGAATTTGCCTTCTTCTTCCTTCTTTTCTCCTAATGGTTTTTTGTTTTCTACTGCGTTAGACTCATTGCTTCCAGTTGCGTAGCTGCATGCGATATCACCTGCGTCGATCTCAACGAAGTCATTTTTTAGAACGCTCTGACTGGTGGCAACAATAGGGCGTTCTGGTGTTTTTTGGATTTCTTCCAGCCTTCCCTTAAGAATTTCGATTTCCTTTTGTAAATTTTCCTTTTCATTCTCACTGTTTTTCCTCAGTTCACCTCTCTCCTTTGCAAATTCTTCCATTTTCGCAGAAAGTTCCCGATGATGCAGTGCTTCAGCGTCCTTCATGTTTTTCTCGAACGCTTGCAGATTGATTTGCATATTTTGCTCCAGGTTTTGACACTGATTATTTTCCTTGTAAAATTTTTCTTCCATTCTATTCTTTTCGCTGGCAAACTCCTCCATCTCACCGGCCAAATCTTCCAGTTTCTGCTTGGAGACTTCCAGTTCTTTTCTCTGATCCTCGACAATTTTCTTGAGTCCATCAAGTTCTCCCTCGTACATGTTTCGCATGTCGTCTTCCCTCTGTTGAATTTCCATTTGCTTTTCATTTATCATCTCTTTATATCGCTGTTCAAGGTCATTCCGTTCAAATTCAAAACTCTTTAACAAATTGAACTGCTCTTTTCTGAATTCTTCCTCCAAACTCTCCTTCTCACTTTCAAATTGCTTTTTAAGGTTCTCGATCTCCTTTCGATGTTTGTTTTCTAATTCTTTGATAGGTTGCTGGCCCCTTTTAATTACTTCTATCTTCTGCTTGTGTTGTCTATCCATTTCAGTCAACGCTTCACCATGTTCTTGTTTCAGTTTGGCGATTTCGTCGATGAGAGCGACTTCCACGTCCTCTTTGGTCGGCCGATCTGGCTTAGTAAGCAAAGATAGTTCACGATTATAGACATGAGCTAAACTAAATCTTTCGATTTGCAGTGCATTCAGCAAATCTCTTTTCTCTTTTTCAAGCTCATCAATGGTTTCTTCCTTTTCAAGGAGCTTCTCGTTACAACCGATCTCTAAACTCTCCTGCAGCTCTCCTATCTCGCGCTTAAATTGTTGAATCATTCTTGTCTTTTCAAGGTCAAATTTCTCAGAAAGCAACCTTTCGGTAACCTCTAGCTTAAACTGTAATTCCTTTCGGTGATCTTCTTGGATTCTCTGCATCTCCTCCTGAAAGTAACTATTCGTTCGTTCGGTCTGATTCGTAAAAACTTGCACTAGTTCTGCCTTTTCTCGATCAGATTTCCTCTCTAATTCTAATTTTTCATTGTCAAATTCTTCCCTGGCTCGTTTTAACTCATTTTCATGCTCTATTCGTTTAATGTAAACATCGCAGTCTGGCGAGGTTCGAGTAAAGCCGTCTCCGTTCTTCTGCATTCGCAAGAAATCTCGTCGCAGCATTTTTATTTCTTCGTTTTTATCTGCGATGACATCTTCAAATTCGCGTCTCATTTTAGACTTCTCTTCCTTGAACTTTATTTCAATTTTCCTTTCTTTTAAATGATACTCGTTTGCGTGTTTGGCTTTCAAACTTTCCTGCTCTCGTTCAAATTCGTTTATCTTTTCCACCTGCTGTGAATGAAATCCTTGCAACAGGTCTTTCTTTTCCAGTTCAAAATCATTTCGCATGCTTTCTTTTTCCTGCTCAAACTTTTCAACCAGCTTATTCACTTCTTCTTGATGCATCATTCCGATGATTTCTTTTTCCTTGAGAAAACCGCAAACGATGTCATTTTTTTCCGAGGCAAATTTCAGAGCAAGAGCGTCAGCAGTCTCGTTTGCCGCTTCGAACTCCTCCATCTTTTTGCGAGCAAATATATTCACAAGACGATTTTAGATCATCACGTAACACTGTTTTCCTTAAGTGATCTCTTTTAACTTGTCATTTGCAGGTAGCTAGAAAATTCAGTTGATAAAACAGCAGCCGACTAAGTAAAAGTGCGTTGAACTTCAGTTTTGGTAGTAAGGCGCAAAGGGCACATAAATGCGATGCGTATTTCGTTTAATAATTGATTACCCCACAAGCATTGCAGGTAAATAAATGTTTTCTCAGTTTAGGGCCAATGTAAATCGCTCTCATGTTGTTGATTTGGTGTTTTTCACATGACCATGATATATTTAGTTTTTTAAATTTGTGAACACCTTTTGAAGTGTTTATCTTATAATGCAAAACAGAGAAAGTAGGTTTAATTTGAATTAGAATTCCTTGTAAATTAAGCGGCACGGAAAACCAAACGTTTTATATTTCCAAGTACAGATGAAGAGATAAATACACATCACTGCCACGCAACTACTATTTTCTCCTTAACTTACCTCGAAACGTTTCAAAATGAAGCGTTTGATCAATATATGTTATAGACGAGTGCATACCTTAACAGTAGAATTTTAGATGAAGAGGCTCCTGTTTTAACCCCAATCCACGAGTGTAAATGAAGATGCGAATGGGCTTTGCTTCGTATTACGTCTTAACAAAATGTTTTGTCTTTGAAAAGAAAGGAATATCCGGGACATTTCCCCCGTGCATTAAGATTTTTGCATATCTAGTCTACTGGATGTTATTCAAACATACTTATTATTGTGTAACTTTGAATAACTGCCAAAATGCGAGCATTTTTAAAGTAATTAGCGGATCCTCTTGCTTGTTTAGTGAATTTCTTAAACTGCATATTGTTATTGAAATTATAGGGGATAATATTTCCTCATTCGTTGACTAAACGTCTCCTTTGTACTATTAACTGATATTTTCCTACAAGTTTCCCCGTGTGACCATGATTGGTTAAGGACATTAAATATTTCAAGACTGAAAAAAAAGTCTTCCAGATGTATCTTTTGTATCTTATTGATTTCTATTTCGCCGAGATGTAACACACAAGCCGGCTTTCCACCAGTTGACGTAGTGCTCCACCCAAGCATCATAGAGGAGTAATTTACATTATCATGCATTGCAGGAATATCTACAGGCATGCAAGTAAGCGCTCAATATTTCCTTCGAGTGTTCAAGTGGCAATATTAGATGGTAACATTGAGAAAAGCCTTAAGCGAACAGACCAGTGAGGGAAGGGAGGGTTTTCTCGCTTCATTAGTTTTCAAGATTTGTCCGCGATCGACTGGGATGCTATTATTGCCTCAAAAACGAATAATATTGATGAACTATTCTCATCTTTCTACAGAAAATTAAATTCAGTCGTGAATAACCATGCGCCTGTTAAAATTTTATCCAAACGTAAAATTAAACAACTTGCAAAACCGTGGATAACAAAAGGAATAAGGACATCAATAAAAATAAAGAACAAGCTATATGTTAATGGAATACACAGCAAATATAAATATTATAGAAATAAAATTACAAACCTTATTCGTTTGAGTAAAAAACGTTATTACTATGATTTCTTTGAGAAAAATACAAATAATATGAAAAAGACGTGGAAAGTAATAAATGAATTAATAAATAACCAAAGGACAAAAAGCAGAGTGTTAACGAAGCTGAAAGACCCAAGCAATAACAATCAAATAACACAAAATCCTTCCAGATTACCAAATATTCTAAATAAGCATTTTGCAAATGTTGGTAATTTACTAGCAAGTAAATTGCCAAAGAAAGATAACTATATGAGTTATCTTAGTAAATTGAAATCACCTGATTCTTCCTTCTTTTTCAAACCCATTACACCAGAAGAAGTTAAACAGGAAATATTATCCCTACCAAATAGTAAATCCTGTGGCTTATACTCCTGCCCTACACAACTGCTTAAATCTTCTTGCAATATCATATCTCCAGTTCTTTCTCATATTTTCAATTTATCTGTTATCCTTGGTGTCTATCCTTCAAAACTTAAGATTTCTAAAATAACGCCAATATATAAAAGTGACGACGAGACCGACCCTTCAAACTATCGACCAATATCTCTTTTGTCTAATTTTAATAGGATTTTTGAAAAACTTTTGTACTACCGGATGAAGGAATTTATTGACAAAAACAACCTATTGTACTCCTCACAGTATGGCTTTCGCAAGTCACATTCCACAGAGCATGCAGTACTTGATGTTGTCGAAGATATACTACGTAATATGGATAAACGGTACTTCTCATGCGGTGTCTTCATTGACCTGAAAAAGGCATTTGATACGGTCAATCATGAAATATTACTGGATAAATTGAACTTTTACGGTTTCCGTGGATTGATAAATGACTGGTTTCAATCATATTTAAAAAATAGAACACAAACAATTCAGATTGGAGAGCACTTATCAACAAAACTTATCTCCCCCTGTGGTGTCCCCCAGGGATCAGTCCTTGGACCTCTTCTATTTTTACTTTACATAAATGACATTCACCTTTGTTCTGATAAACTAAAATTTTATCTCTTTGCGGATGATACTAATATACTTTATGCTGATAAGAATCTTAAGGCGATCGAGCAAACGGTTAATGTAGAGTTGAATAACGTACATGACTGGTTAACTACAAATAGGTTGACATTGAATACAAAAAAATCAAATTTCTTAATTTTTCGTCCTCGTCAGAAAAAAATGCATTTTTCTCCACAAATAGGTATTTTAGATTGTGAGACAAACCGAAGAGTTAGTTTAGAGCAAAAAAGTTATATCAAATATCTAGGCGTTTTAATTGATCAAAATTTGTCATGGAAAAACCATGTTGACTCTGTTATCGTAAAAATAAGTAAAACAATAGGGATGATTGCAAAGCTGAGGTACTTCGTTCCCTCTACTATCCTTGTAAATATTTACAATTCATTAATTCTACCTTATATAACTTATGGACTCCTTGCCTGGGGCAATGCGTCAAATGCTTATTTAAACAAGATTTTAGTTCTTCAAAAACGAGTTTTGCGCTTAATCTATTTCACCGATCGAAGAGAGCATGCCATCCCTTTATTTGCCAAAGCAAAAATTCTGCCTGTTACGTTCCTATATTATGAAGCCGTAAGTAAACTTATGTTTGACGTGCACAACCAGAGGGCTCCCATTAATATTTTGAAACTATTTACTAAAACATCTCATATTCATACCTACAATACTCGATCATCCAAATCGCAGCTCTTTAGTACAAAGTACTCTAGACTTAACCTACAAAAAAAGGCTTTCTCGCGTGTTGGTGTCAAAATTTGGAATAAGATACCGAAAGAATTCAAAACGTTATCAAAACATTCCTTTAATAAACAAATTAAAACGTCTTTATTTCAGATACTAGATAATGAAGATTCTTATCTTGATGTTGAAAAGATCTCCTCTAAACTTAAGGACTGCATAATTAAAACAAATTGATCCGATTGCTTTCAGTACTAATTTATTTGCTTCTATACTTTATTGAACAACTATTGATGTATTTGCCAGTTATGCTTCTTTTTATAATTTAACAATATCTAACTATTTAGTTTTTAATTTTCTTTATATATTGTAAATAATGTTTGTTGATGATTGACCCGCCTCGAATAGCAAATTTGCTATCTGCGGGTCAACATAATCTAAATTATTTTGTAAGAAAAAGAAAAATAAAGTGTGTAAAGTGTGTAAAGTGTGTCAATTTTAAAGACCACCTCCAGAGTAAGTAAGTAAGTAACTTTATTAATGTAGTCAAATACGCTTAGCTCATTAAAGTATTGTAAGTATCGCTATTTTGCGGGTATTGTCACAAATAAAAAAATTGCGAGAAGAGGAATGAAAAAACACTAAGATACAAATTTAATCTCAGTCCACGATATAAAAATCTGTGAATATGTCGGTAATAAAATAAAATAAAACTATGTAAAGTTCAATAATAATTACGATAAAACCTTTACAGATCAATATAACTGTATGACTTTTTTTCTTTTTTCAAGCGTCTTTTAAAGCTACTTAGATTGACTCATGTTTTAATGCTTCCGGCAATGCATTCCATATCTTCGGGGACAGGTATCGCCAAGATCTCAAACCGTTCTTTGTAGAGTTGACCTTGGGTGAGGGTAGAAAATCTGTACCGCGAAAATTATAGGTTGTTGATCTTCGTAGTAGTAGTAATTCTGTGTAAGGACTGCTTTTATCTTTGAGCACGAAGTGCAGAGCTCTTTCGTTTACTTTTTCTAGTTTATCGGATACGGTTTTGCTGCAGAAATACCACACGTCAGAACAGTTGTCAAAGTGGGGGGCAATAAATGGTGATTAAATTCTTTTCCTCATATCAAGAGGTAGAATGTTTCTCAAACGTTTCAGTACAGCAGGCTGTTGGGATACCTTTCTTATCACATTGGCGATCTGTTTATCGAAGTTGAGTTTGTTGTCAATGGTGACACCAAGGAGAGTGAGGTCTTCACTAACTGGTATCGTTGTATTATCGCAATGGAACTTTTGTTTCGGAGTTTGTAAGTTGCCCGTAACCATTGCTTGATATTTAGAGTGATTCCATCCCGTTTGCATCATACCATCGCTCAATAGCAGCTCAATCGGTGTTAATCATCTCCTGCAGTTTGTCTGGTTCTGGATCTGAAATTGTTTCTTGGATAGACAGTATGTCAAGAGCCATACAGTCTAGCCATTCCTTAGCAATGATACACTTCTTGCGCGGTTATCATTTCCTAGCTGTCGAATAGCGGCTAAGGCTCCTGCATCCTGTTCGACATCGGTAGTGGAATTGTCACCAAGTGACGTGTTAGACTGGACATCTTCGTGATTGTTTGATATGATAGCTTAATTGAGAAAGGGCAACTCCGAGAGGCAACAACGGTGACATGCCCTCATTATCAGTGCCTTGCGATCGATAGCAGGGACGTCAGTAATAATAAGTTGACACAGCGAATATGACCCACCTCAGCGCATTTGTCGCATAAGTATCTGAGCTAGTTTGATTTACGCGGTTTTTCATAGAATTGGCATTTGGGAGCATATGGTTTAGATTCAGTTTGTCGCTGTAGAGTTGGGCCAGGATTTTTCTCCACGTCTCCATCTTAAAGTATTAATCGCATCCTGTCCTCAAGAATACCGCCCGCTCACGAACTGGGAAGAAAATAAAGTACAAAACGCGCTTCTTGCAGACCAAATCTCTTCAAAGTACCATTTTTTAGCAATTCCGAATGGCTTTATGTCTTGGTCACTAGCCAAAAGAGAGATAAAAATAGTACTAACAAGCCAGAAATAGGAAGACATCCCGGAGCTCGAAGTAGCGTGGCCTCTCATTATGTATCCGTGTAATGTGTTTACTTTTTTTACATGCTTTAGTAAATTCCACTCAGTCCCACCAATCCAGCATGGCAGCTTCAGCAATCGAATATTTTTCTTTAGTGTGAGTTTATTTGTTAGTTTTCGTTCCCTTGTATCTATTTTTCTACTCATGTTTAGTACCGTAGGCGTGTGGATGTTTGATATAAAATGATGATCACAATAACTCGTGACTTCGGTCACAATACCTTTGAGCGATTCACACAACAAACTGAATACATTACCAGATTACACACTTAAATGTAATGATTTCTGGATAAATCAAAAGTCAATTTATTGCTACATGCCCAAGTCTATCATGTCCTTGTTTATGCATCATGTTTCCTTATCAATGTGTTAATTAAAGTATTTATTGAGCATTTCATATAAGTTTAATCGCTAATGTAAGCTTCATTAAGTTCTGAAAACGTCGGCATGGGTCGCCCATTATTGCATAAGGGTCACCAAACAAAAAACCTTAACAACTCAAAGTGTTTCGTTTCGCCTCACGCTAGGGCTCTGTTAGTAAAGATAATCACATGATTTCGAGTGCAATTTGGAATAAATATGCACGAGTAAATTTTTTCAAAGACCAACAAAATTGCACGAGCCCGTAAGGCTCGTGCAATTTGTGGTCTTTGAGAAATTAACAGGTGCTTATTTATTCCAAATTGGACGAGAAAAATCATGTGATAACGTATTAATAACATGCATTAAAAGATACGAAATAGCTTATCATAATTATGCAGAAGCAAAGCACGCACATCAAGTGCAAAAGTAATTCATTCAAAATTGTGCATTCGGTCAAAACAACCGCGCACGATCAAAACAGTAATATACAATGATATTTTCACATCTTTAAGGCGCAAAAAAGTTCAAAGTCTGGCTAAACAGGTTAAGGAATTGTTCTGTCTGTGTCCGAATCACTTTCGATGAAATGGAAACCATGTTTGTTTTTAATTTCGGCGTATAATCGCTAAGTAAAGTGTTTAGCTAGGTCGGCTCGTAAGTTTCGATTTCCTTGGCAATTCCCTTCTTAAAACACCGCTTTTTCCGAACTGACAACCAAAAAGCAGTGCTTTCACAGTGTTTTCGTTGTTAGAGCTGTTTTTCAGTTCCGGTATTGTTTTTGCGGTGGCGAAAGAAACCTTACTTAAGACGCCGGCTATTGCTTCACTCGCAAATTTTTTAGCTCATGCAAATGTTGCGAAATCCAAGGCTCGCATTTGATTGGCTATCGGCGAGTTTCTTTGCTTATTGACCAATCAGAATGCCTGGTTTGTTACTTTATTTGCACTGAATTAACACTCTTCCGCATTGAATTACAACAATTTGGGTACGAGCGACTGGAAATGGCCGAGGGATGTTGGGACTTATATTTTTATCCCGCTTCCAGCAGTCGCCATATTTAGCGAAGCAACCACTCTTGAGCAGAGGGGCATTTCGTCTGCGGAAGCATTTATTTACTGACGATCAAGATGTGCACATGAGACAACAAACCTTTAAGTTTTGTCTTAAGATGCTGTATGTGGAGACCGACGATCGTGAGATAATAGGAGGTAGTTTAGAATTTGATGTTATTTTACTTCAACTTTGAAATAAAATTGCGATAAGTTCGAGGTGGCCCCCAAGCTTCAAATCACTTCAAATAACGTCGTCTTTTCTTTCTCTTTGTAGTCACATAAAACACAAGGCTTTAAAAAATGTACCAGCTTCAGGATTGAGTCGCTCTTACTGCGACCTTTGGCGAATTCGTTTTTGGCAGGTTGAGATGGATTTTCCAAGTCATGGCTCACAACTGTCTTTGGCCTTTTTGCCCTCCAAGTCTGTTGTACATGGTATGTAGACATGTGTCTTAACAACGGTTATAGTCTTGCCTCAATCATCCCCGGTTTTATCTTATTTTGTTGCTGTGTTTTGGTGAGAATTTCTCTAAATGCCTTTTTGAGCTTGAAGTGCTGACTAGAGGATAAACCTCGGTAGAACTTATTTATCATATGGGCCCCAAATCCCTCAACACTGTCAGTTCGTTGTTTATTTATTTAGCTTTCGGTCTAACCAGTTCATTTACCTCAAAAAAATGCGTGGGCTTTGTCTCATGAGTTTAAACTGGTGCCGTTTTCATCATGTTCATGTGTTATTCGAAACGAATGGCGTCAGCTTCATTCTGTCTTGTTTATTTCAGTAGAATATTTCTGCCATAAGACATGAATTTTGAGTCGAAGAGTACTATTAAACTCGCAGATTAAAATTATCAAACTTTCTGTGGTTCTTAAATATGAGACGAGTGATGCAACAAATAGATAATTGTTCAAGGGGCTGGAGCTCCTTGTTTCTTTAGAATGTTAACTACAGTATTTCTGTCATATTTAAAAACGAATGTCACGTTTGACTTGCATTTCACTTTGCCAGAAATGTCGTGATCCTTCAATTTTTATTTCTTAATTGATACTGATGATAAGAATTAACTTTTATGTTCTCTGCTGTTTAGGGAGATGTGATGCGACCCCACTATATATAATTGGTACTATTGACAGAGTGGATAGGTGTGACATTTACTGAGCCTAGCTGGTATTCAAGAGAAGGTAATTGGTACCAGAAGCTTACTACTGGTATAAATGATCAATCTTTTGTTCACTCCTTCCAAGTTGCCTCAACTAGCTTGTGCTATATGCAACTTGTGTCTAAACCTTATTTGCAACTGAAAAATTACCAATAAAGTTTTTGAAAGTTTTTCCTAATTTTATTGGAAAAGAATGTAAGGAGTGATCAGGTGAAATATTGTCATGTTCCTTAAGAGTGCTGAGTTTCTAGTGAGAGCTATAAAATTCCCTAAGTGACTGATATATGATTTGTCTGCCTTAAAATTGGCACAGCCAAACCCCTGGCTAGAAAATATAACTTTCTATGAACAGGCATTGAAGTCAATGCCCATTTCTGCAGAATATGCAAGGTCAAAGTCCTTTATTGACTAAGTCTCATTTCTCCAAAATCTGCTGGATGTAAATCATCCATTTTCATAAAGAGATCAACAAACCTCTCCACATAAGTTTAATCTGACCTTGTTTAGTCCTGTTCCCAGGAAAAAAAGGCTTTTGGAAATACTTTGTTTTTTATCCTCACTGTTACATATCAGTCCTTCTGTTTCTTTGTTGTTTGGCATGTAATAAGAGTCTTTTCAGACCATTGAATTGTTAGATAACTCTTGGAATTTAACGGGTTGGAGAATAAAGTTGGGAAGAGAGTATATGATTTTGTTGTGCAGTTGAAATGATAAGTGAATATGATTTTTATCAGGAAATAATTGATTTATTTAATTATTCATTTCACAACTGGAAGCCCAAACTAGTAGTGGTTTTTAATTCATAATTTCACCACATCATTGACCATATCTGATGATATTTCCGAGACTAATGATTGAAAAGACTTTTTCTTACTCCGTTAAAATCCACAATTATTCATCCATTTCTAACAAGCTCTTTGATCTAAGGCTACCATATCTCTAGTACTAACGTTGTCTTAGTTTTCTTTACTCGAAATTGACCTTGTTTTGTTTTGGTAACCGGCCCCGCCGGTTGTGATTCATGTCAAAAAAAAAAACTTGTGAAACAAAACATAAACTTTTGTAAACTTTAATTTTTCACTAAAATTGAAGTATATTGCAATAGCAGTACAGTTGGAGCTCTAGAAAACGCTCCCAGGAAAGTGAGTACTTCAAATGATCAACGATAACTTGAGATAGCAACGACACGATAAAAGTATACCATCTAATTTATTAGTGCTCCTCGACAGGCCTCTTGCATCGTTCACTAATAACATCATCTACATCGATTGCCCAAACAATTGCAAGACAAGACTCGAATTTTGTTTGTGCAATCTTTTGCTTTTTGAAAATAACTTCCTTCCACACACCACACAACAATTCTAAGACTTTGCCGCTTCCATCTAAGTTACAGAGGGAAAAATGACAAGAAAAGTTGTCTCAAATACTCGATCCATTGTTGTTTTCCGACGTATTTTCCTGCTTCTTTTCTCTCGCGATTCTTAAGCGGAAAACCGACGCAGGCGCATACCAGCGGTTTCTTGCATCAAACTAAAATTTACAGAATATGCTAAACAAAATGCTCTTTTGCTGCTGCCCTGCTGCTTCACTCTCGTAGATGCTGTATAAACGCAATAACTTGTTCCCAAGATCTCTCGACCATTTCCAGTCGCTCGTACTCAAATTGTTGAAGCTTTATACCGTGTTGGTTTTGACGTGATTCGAAAGGGCTGCAGACTAGGAGGATTTGTGTTGATGTTGAGTTACTTTGGTTGTTGGATTTAATGTTTTTGGAGTGTTGATATTGATATTAGCTGTTGAATTTGGACAAATTTTATCGTTGACCGTGGTAGTAAATGTTGATGTTGGCAGCAATTTCATTTGTTGAATTTTACACCATTACGGCTTCCATATTTACGTGATATCATTACTTTTAGGCCTCACGGAAAGATACCCCACCCATGGAAACCGTAACCCCCTGAAATCTCAGACATGCGTAGATTACATTACTTTGTAACACTGCCTGATAAAAGGAACGCGGGCTCATGCCGAGGGTTGCAGATTTGTGTTAATTAATTGTCGGCCAACTCGCTGACGAGAACTCCTGATGCCTCGTAAAAGACCTCACGGCAGCCGGTTTTCTAGTAAAAATCAGCCACCAGCCAAAAAGAAGCAGAGAAAACATGAAGATTATTTTGAAAAAGTTGGAAAAAAAAGCGTCGCGGTGCAAGTTTACTACTTTTTAAGCGAAGAAAAAATCGATCGACTCGAGAGGGGGTGCAAGAGTTTGAGGTCTGAAAACGCCAATCTAAAAGGAACAGTCAAAACCCTACGACGCAGTATAGTGATATTATTTCAGGAGGGAATGGAAATGCAATGACTTGCAAATGTCTAAGAATAATACTGCAGATTGCCTGAGTCACGGATTACGGTGAATGATTTTCTTTCCCATTCTGAATTTTCGGCGGTTGCAACTTGCGCGATTGCTAATGACACTACTTTAAGAGGATTTTAATCATAAACCGATGATACTCCCACCGAACAGAAGCCGAAAAAAAAACTTCACGAAAATAAAGACAAAGTAGTCAATATGGCTGCATGGTCAGTATTTTCAAGCTTTTTCTTGCTTAACTATTTGGAGTGGCGATTAACGCAAGGGAGGTAGTACGCGCACTCACAAGCGAAAAAATTAAACGGACTAGATTCCCTCTAAAGGTTCGTACCTAAGAAAAGAAATGTACAGGCAAGTTAATTTTTTCGGTCAGCAGATCATAAGGACGCGTATCTTTGAGTGTCACACATTATCGAGAGTTTTACGAGTGAAGTTTTGAGGTTTGTATTAGAAGTTTTTATTAACATGAACAAAATTATCTGCGTACGGACCACCGTGGAAACACAATAGTTTCAATTATTCAACCTTGCAATTGTGATAACAATGTTTTTGCCAAATTTAAACTACACATTCTAAATACACCTGGTCGATAAGATTTCTGGTAGGACATTTTTACTTTGTATTCTGTTTCAATACTCTATCGTGTGAAATCAGTTACATTTAACTAATTCTTGTTGCATCACCTTTTCATAATTTCAGTATTTGTTAAAGGAAGGAACATCCAATTGAAAAAGGACGTGTTGAGGCTTTAAACTCAACTTAAAAAGTGTAAAAAAAATCTGACGTCTACTGAAAAAAGGGAAAAACAAGTCAGACACAAGCTAAGGGGAACAAGATCTGCTTCCTCAAAGCTAAAACAGAAATTAGAGGGCAACAGTGAAATTGCCAAAAAGGGGTATTCCCTTGTTGAGACATTTGCTCATGGTCACAATGGACACAACCAAAGGACCTTGATGTTTATGACTTGTGTCAGATACATGCAACATGCATCTTTGTTATCATATCAAAAGACACCTGTAGCATTACATCTGATTTTCAATATTTTGTTCAATTGTAGCCCCCCAACAAACTTCATTGTCTCCCCAACTACACTTTCTGACTGGAATGTTCTCTTAGGTGAGGCGACAAACTAATTTTACGCAAGCGCTTTTCAAATTCCAAGTATGATTTTCATCTCTGGAGCGATGACTCCCACAAAGGAGGAGAGGAGAGGCACGTAGTGGGTGTTCACACCTGCTGTCCCTTAGAGAGCAAGCCACGAGCTTGTCCTTGCAAACAGCCTGACAGCAAGCAGGTCTGGAAAACACCTGTCTGATGTATATTACCATGTTGTAAAAAAAGATTATGATATTAACAATGTTTCAAGGTTGGTTGGGGACAATGCCTCTACCCAAAAGGGAAAAGTAAATGGTCTTTTAGCTAACAATGCCAGAATTTTTGGAAAAGAGATGTTTTTTGTAGGATGCTACCCACATGTACTAAACATTATGCTGAGAAGAATGTGCCAGGCCGGGTTTGGGGCCAAGGGTGACATGAGCAACCCCCATGTTTTACAATTACTCTATAAAATATCTTGGCTCCATCATGAGCATCCAAGCCAATACAAAGTTATGTATGTTTCTCTTGGTATTCTAAGTAAGGGGGCCACCCCTTCCCCAGACATTCACAGACACAAGGTGGACATATTATCATGAAACTCTCCAGTGGTATCTTAAGTATGGAAAAGCTTGTTTACAGCTTGCTGAGTGTCTCCTTGAAAGATTGCCAAAATCAGATAGCCACCAGACTATTTGGCAAGATGTTATTAAGCTGAGCTCCAGTCCTATGATTCAAGTTGAAATCAAGTTTTTGTTTGAATTCCTCAATAAGTTTATCATCCCATCTCTGAATACATCCCAAGCTAGTGATGCAGAACTTAGATTCTCCAGTGGTTACCTAGCAAGGTTATGGCCAGTAGCTGTTCTGAAGCACCATGAAACTTTAGGTAAAATGTTGATGTCTCCTGCAGAATATTTTCCTTTAACATCACAACAGGTGAAGATGTCATTGAAGGACCCAGCAGCTATCAACCATTTTCACAAACAAGTGCAGAGGCTAATGTTACAAGAGTGGTTAACTTTTCCCAAGTTGTTTGGAATGGGAGCTGATCAGAGGTACCAAAGTCCTTTCTGGCATTCAGTTTTAAAGCTTCTTGAAATTCCAGTCAGATCTGGAAATCAACAAGAAAAGTCAGTGAATAATCTCTTTCATGTACATGGACAGAACATTCTCACATTGGTGTCTGAGGATAGAGTTGGATTGATTAAATGGGCCACTCTTTGGAAATTGATGGAACCACAAATTGCTCAGTGAGATCAAAGAAGTTGCTTCATCACCACACAGCTCACTCATAAGGAAAGAAGCCACTCCAAACCTGTGTGAGTTCTATGCCAAGCACATTTTCAGTCTTCCAGTTAACAATGTTCTTGCTGAAAGACATTTCAACCTTTCTCAACTGTATCTTAATGATAACATGTCAGAGATATCAAAACAGGCCTCAATCACATTTGTTGAAAATATTCTGCATAGTGGAAAAACCAACACCGGGACCACAGAAGCGGCATGTGAAATTCACGAAGAAAGAATGAAAGAATATACCCAAATGCTCACCACAGACGTTTTGCAAGAGGCAAGAAAGAACTTAAACAAGATTAGAGAAAACTGCACACATGGGCCACTTACTGCAAAGGATGTTTACTCTAGAGCTTGGGTAGAAAAGAAAGTAAACAACAACTTACCAGAAACAATTCAGTCATTAAAAGCAGATGGTCGCAAACTTAAACTTCAATGGAAGGCTTCTGCCAAGGGAACATCTGCACTGGAGGGACAGAGGTCATTCAACCCAACAGTAATTGAGGGAGTTACCTGTACACCTGATGGATAAGTTCCAAGACTCATGCAGCTAGCAGCTCTAAAGGTGTGGAACTATGGGGAGGAGCTACCAATTTATGATCTACCAGGAGAATGCCAGTTGTGTCCACAAAATCTTCCAAATGTCTTCCAGCCTCCAACTACTTATCTTTCCACATCCCACATGTCTGAACATGTTACACTGTTGCCTGCACATGAAGAATAGAGTAGTCATGATGGGTGGCTCAGTAATTTTTAAACATTTTAGATTTGTACATATAAGAATTGATTTCACCAACCACACTGCATGAAATTAATGTATCTCAGCATGTATGCATTTTTACACACAGAGACACATCTAATAATTGATTAATGTTTCAACACAACATGTTAGAATTAACCTGGTAAAAGCATGTTGTATATACCATGTTAGTAAAGTGAACATAGCTTAATATCTTAGTATATGTACATGTAGCATGTTAGCTTTTTGGTTTACAATATTGCTACTGGTTTTACAAGGCAAAAGTAAAGTGCGTGGTGCCAAAGTTGAGACATGCATGTACAATCATGTTGTATTAGATCTTGAATTAAATGAATTGAATATTACATTCAAAATGAACAGTAGGTATAAGAAGCTGTAATGTATCAGATTTTAAATTGTTATGTATGACTGTAGCTTTGTAGAATATTGAACAAACACTGAATTGCTGTCACTTAATTTCAGCGGTTTAAGAACATAATAAATGTAGTATTTAACTACATGTAGATTGTATCATTATACTGTTGCACATGTATAACTTAACATATCACTAGCAGTATGTAACTTTTAATGTGATAAGAACATGACTTATGTATAGTGTTCTTGTACAATAAGCATAACATTTTGCACAGGAAGGGAAAATCAAAGTGATACATCCAATGTTATGTTACACATAGTTAGTGTACAATGATTAACAGTAATAAA
This sequence comes from Pocillopora damicornis, assembly GCF_964200805.1. Taxonomy (NCBI): domain Eukaryota; kingdom Metazoa; phylum Cnidaria; class Anthozoa; order Scleractinia; family Pocilloporidae; genus Pocillopora; species Pocillopora damicornis. Next base: position 6,914,725 of record NC_142673.1, read on the forward strand.
TTAGAGTGGAACACTAGATCTGTTAAAAATGTGCCAAGTTTATTATCCTGTCTTTCCTTATTCTGTGTAAAAGATAAGTAATACCATTCTGACCCGTAATTAATCCTCTCTCCCCTTTAAACGTTTTTCTTTACTATTAAATATATCTACATCAATGGAATTTTTCTCACATATACCTGAACTGGTCATTACAAGTTGCCTATCAGGCAACTTGTAATGACCAGTTCAACAACCAAACTTTACCTGGACCTATACTAACTATTGAATATGCAGTGTGGTCGAAAAAGAATTAGTGTATTGGTCAATCCTCCACATTAAAAGCGCCCAAAAGAAATGAGCATTAATTTGACAATCGATACCAGTCAAACATCATCTCTGTAATCCGTAGTTAGTACCAACGAGTACCCGAGAAGTGATTGATAAATTGTTCTTAGTTCCTGTTGACGATTAAACCGGAGTTCACTCTCGATCTCGAGTGGGCGATATTGAAAGTAAGCTAATTGACCCTTTATCATCAACACACCCCAAGATAGGGGTCAAGATAACTTAATTTATATTCTTACCTCGTGCATTGTGCGCTTGCTGTACTTTCGAGCTGCTCTGAGTGCATTACATCAATCGATATATTTCACTCCATGGTATCTTGAGCGCGCGTCAAAAAAATGTGAATAACTTTCAAACGAAGAACGATGGACTCCAAAACTCAGTTTGCCTTGAAAACACGATGCCCACTCCTAAACTTGTCCGTTTCGAAATTCCAAGTAATAAACACCACGCGCAATGAACGACAAAACAGTACGAAAAATTAGAATTTCTACCACTTAGTCGATGAAAAGGAAAAAGATGAAACGTCGTCGCAGTCTTCCCGGTTTATGTGTTAAACTACCAGAGACTTCGTGTTTTGACATGATATTCAACGGTAAAGTTTTAAGAGCATTAAGCAGAGAAGTAAACACAGGAGAGGGCCTATTCTGCGCATGTCTGAAATTTTCCTTAACTCACGTGCATACGCTTACCGGAGTGCCACACAAAAAACTGAGTAACACAGCATCACTACAAGTCCCGATTTCCCCTCCGACAAAAAAGTTAATTTTTCGTTGTATCATGAGAGAAACCAGGAGATCTTCGTTCAAGACAGGAGGCTGTTTAATACTCTAACATCCGGGAATTTTCATGGCATATTTCCTCCACTTTCGAAAGAAAATTTCAAAAAGAAATAATTTTTAGGCGGGTAAAAAAAGCATAATACTTAACACAATATATGAACTTATAAATAGGGTAGTGGGAAAGCTGGACAAGAAGTTAATAAACGTTAGTGACCGCCGCTCTTCTCTTTCTTTAGGCCATGCCCACGCCATCCCCACGCCATCGCGCTGGTCCTCATGTGACAAAGTGCGCATGCGCACTCGAATATCTATCATATTGAAATAGATTTGCAATTTTTTAAGAGACTGTACCTTTTCAATAGCTTTGAAAATTTGGTATGTTGTAAACTATTTTTCATCTTTCTTTTCCCTGCTCTGTTCCTCTTTATTTTTTAATCAACTTTTGTTTGTTACACCACAAGTTGGCCGTCGATGCTACTCTTACAAATAAATAAACTATCATTACTACAATTCACTTGGCTGTGCCGGTATTGGTGCACCACCGGCGCAGCTCGGCAGGTGTAGGTAGATGACAGTGAACTTTCAATCAGCTGATATGTCGATAACATCTGGTTGAAAGCCTTTCTGCAACGCAACCTTACCAGCTGTCATTTTGTCCACCCATTTCAATTTTCATTTTAACAATAGCTGTAGAATTTCACGGCGTGCGCTCATTGTTCGAGAACCATCACGAAAAGATTATCGGCGATAAAATGACTTACCATTTAATGCAACACTCGGTAATCCTCCCCAGGAGTGGGAGGTAAAACATTTCTCTCGTGAAAACAATTATAAATTTCTGAAATGGGGAAAGTGACGAATTTCCCAATTTAAAAATTGGTAGACTTGAACGGATTTTCGAAGAAGAACACGTCGAAGTGGAAAAAAAGCGGAGGAAAACTATCAGTAAGAGAAACACATACTTGCCGATGCCAAAGCAAACGACGCAAAACTATAAACTAAGTGAGCGATAAAAAAAAAATTTAGGATAACTTTTTCTCTGGTTACCGTTTTTGTTTTCATTATTTTGCGCAGCCATTTTGTTCATTTTGGGGAGCGGATATCTGGCTTTCGTGAAAATGTCGAAGCATTTTCAAACATTGTTTTCGCTTTGTAGGGGGAGAAACTTCAAGGATGTCAACATCCATCGAACAAATTTGAAATATTGTGGCAAGTCGCCCAAGATTCGTTTTCTCTCCTACTTTCATATTTTGTAGCCCAATGTGTCCTAATAATTGTGGTGTAGTTTTTTTGTGAAAATACGTTTTAGTTTTCGAGAAATGATATTTTCGTTTGACCGCTCAAATATGCAAATTTTCACCCTGAATATTACCCGAGTTGTGTGGCCTCATGTGACGAATTCACTTGACTTCCGGTATTTCTGTCGGCATAATCCTTTGTTTTATCATCTAAACTCAATCCTCTGTCATTATTGAAGCTGGCAAAGAAATATTTATTTTTTGGTGAATATTTTTGTCCGACATACTTTTTCTATGTCGAAAAGTAGCATCAAAACAAAGACAGTTTTAACAATGACCGATATAACAGAATCTACTGAGCTTCGCTTTTAAAAGACGAAAGTATGGTTATGAAGTTACTGTAAAAATTTCCTTGTGTATTTGTGTTGTTCTATCGTGAGACGAACTCAAAATCCGGCAAAATTTACTTGCTAGCGACTATGAAATATACATGGTGTGCCTACTTGTCGCCACCGTTTACTGGCATAAATTACTACAGTTTCTAAAGAAATCTAACATGACACTCTTACGTTGTTCATGTATGATTTCATTAGCTGTTTTGATGATCAAGTTATGCTCTACCACATTTTAGCCAGATTTAATTTGCAGTTTGTAAATCTTCTCCACATTATAACGACGTCTGGCGGAACGAGTAATTAAGCACACAGTGGCGAAGAGCCCTTCCGCAGTAGCTACAAGATGCTGACAAAACTCTTTTCTCTTCACCGAAAATCACATCAAATTTGTCCTTGCTAAATTTCAAGTGTGCTGCACGTATCAGCAACCCCCGAGGAATTTCAAAAACGACCCCTATAAAATTATAAAAGGTACCTGAGTCTTATCCGTGTGGGAGTGGCAACAACTGATATCTAACCCTAAAAAGTACCAATTTAAACACAAAAAAATTGAAAAATCCCAAAATAAGAACTCCTTTATCGATGTGCTCCAGAGTCTCAAGTCAGATCATTAAAATCGTTCTGCGTATTTCAGGTATTTTATTGAGCGAAAAACACCCTAAAAGGTACCAGCTGGGTCTCTGGTAGTCCACTTAAGTTTTAGACACCGCAAAAGGTACCAGATCACTGATTTTGACCCCTGAAAGGTACGACAAGCATCTTCACCCATGTCCGATCGCCTCCTTCCCCCTTTCCCCCACCAACCCTGTCAGCACCTAAAAACAAAAGATGTGATTTGCCAACTACGAGCTGTCAGTCTCACCTCGTTAAATAAATTCACGTGAACTGGTTATGTACTTATAAAAACTTTTAGGCACTGATCTGTCAGATTTTAATGCTGACAAAATCTGTCCTGCTTCGAGGCAGGACGGCTGTACTTTTTTTTGATTTGTTTGTCTTGACATAAGTTGGTAGGGATTAAAATAATTGTACGTCTACATTTGTTAAACAGACTATTCAAGTGCATCCAGAACTCGATGTGTGCACTTCTAGTGCATTAAGTATTCTTTTGTAACATAGCGAAAGATCTTGCGATGTCTACTGTTCAAGAAGAGAAATCAGAATTACTTTCATGTCAAATTTGCAGTAAACTGCTTGCGTGTCATCCTTTGTTTTCAAGGTGTCCGACCAGGTATGACTGAAAATGGCACCTCGCTTTGATGGGAATCCTTGTGTTGTTGTTCCTTACTTCCTGAAATTATCACTTGAAATTCGCTCGGTAATATTAAAAAAAAACCACAACAGCAACAACGCGAGTAAAACGTATATATCCAAATTCTTTCATCACATAAATGTTGTAGGACCAGATAGCATATTAGGGGCGGACCATTAGACTTTTGAAATTAGCCCCCGAAAAAAACGAGCACAGGCTTAATGAAAGAAAACACATCATGCAATTGGCAAAAGACCCCCTTCCCCCCCCCCCTGCATCAAAAATCTAAAGGTCCGTCCCCAAGGTACTTTTTACATTATTCCAAAATGGCTTTCGTTCTGGAACGAAATGAATTTCATACCGCGTTTACATGCAAGATAATTTAGCTTGTAAAAACAAGTATTTACGTCCTTTTTCTATGCTTCCCTCGCTCCTAAAGAGGATTCATACAGATAAGAGTGTCGTAATAATAAGTGTTTCGTTATGAAATGAAAACCTCTATAAACTCATTCAGAAATGACTCGTTTCGAATAATTTTACTTTGGTATCATGTGGCAACCGGGATGAACTCGTTCTTGAACAAAACTCATTCCGATATCATGTAAAAGGCCCCTAAGAGTTTTATTCCCAGAGCATCACGCTCTGCTCTCCTGCCAGAACACTAAAAAATTTCAATAGCAGTGAAGCAACAACCCGCTTTGAACTGCTATGCTGCTACTGAAACAACGATTAGTAACCAAAAAAGTAACATATTATAATATTGTCAATTCTACATAAACAAAAATCTTCATACAGGGTAAATATTCATTTGTGTTGGTATCAGTTATTGCGTGACCAGCTTCTGATATTAATGGACAGAAGAAAACACAACGTAAAACCTGGGCTCCCGGCAAAAAATAATACCCAAGCGTAATGTAATAATTGAAACAGCTTATTGGTCTTATAAAATCATAAATAAACAAGGTAAGAGTGTTATGTTAGATTTTTTTAAACAAATTGTAATGATCTATGCCTCGATATGCCAATAAACAGTGGCGACAAGTAGGCACACCATGTTGCTAGCAAGTAAATTTTGCCGGATTTTGAGTTCGTCTCACGATAGAACAACACAAATACATAAGGAAATTTTTCCAGTAACTTTATAACCATCCTTTTGCCTTTTAAAAGCTAGAAGCTCAGTAGATTCTGTGATATCGGTCATTGTTAAAACTGTCTTTGTTTGATGCTACTTTTCGACATAGAAGAGTCTGACAGACAAAAATATTCACCTAAAAATAAATATTTCTTTGCCAGCTTCAATAATGACAGGGATTAAGTTTAGATGATAAAACAAAGGATTATGCCGACAGAAATACCGGAGGTCAAGTAAATTCGTTGCACGAGGTCACACAACTCGGGTAATATTCAGGGTGAAAATTTGCATATTTGAGCCGTCGAACTAAAAAACTCATTTCTCAAAAACTACAATATAATTTCACAAAATAACTACACCACAATTATTAGGATATATTGGGCTAAAAATATGAAAGTAGGAGAGAAAACGAATTTGGGCAACTTGCTGCTGTTTGTCTGATGCATGTTGACTGTAGCTCTTAAGAACTTACATTTGTACCCGATGAAAATTTTCCAAGGAAGTATGCAACTTTAACTGTACGGAAGGGCTAACGCTCGAAACGTTAGCCTTAAAACTCTTTGCGGTAGCCAATTTACATTATCAACTCAGTTGATAAAACCAAAATTATCTTGTTTAATTCCCAGAGGCAACTTTCCTCGAATTAAATAAATTTTCATAATTAAAGATTAAGAATCACTGTCTGACAAAATCAGATAGAGTTGAAAAGATATCCGGTCAATTCGTCACCTCAAAACTCGTCACCACTGAAAGTCAAATCGCCACCGGTGGCGATTTGACTTTTCCGTTATGTGTAGCCTATCGTATGAAGTGTGTAGCCTGTCGTATGAAACTTACATTAAATGAAAGCTATCATGTTTTAGTATATTGCGAAAAGGGAGAGGGACTCAGAAGTTATATGTAGCCTCTCAATTATGGGACGTTAATCGTAAAATGAGTTCAAACTTGTTAATATCACGAGGATTACGATCAGTTTGTGTAAAGCGAGACCAGAGTGATTTTCGCCGAGTCAACCAATTTCCTGTCCGAAGTGCATGTTTAAGATTGAAGGTGTTTAGCGATTCTCCGTTTTTTTCCTCTTGAAATTTGACTAATTTCCTTGTTGTGGCCTTTGAATGCCCCGATATCACGTGAAATATGCGTATAAAGTTTGAAGCTCTCTAAAGTGTATTTTGGGCCATTTTGGAGGTCTTATATCGATTGCTTATGTTGTTAAACGTCTAAATCCCCTTATCAATGAACTAAATCTGGGCTTGAAAACAACTGAATTTTTGGGAGAATTTAAATTTTCTACTCTTCGTAGAATTGTATGAGGCCAAGAGAAAATAGCGGTTATTTCCTTATGATGAAGCCAAATGAAAGGACATCTGCAAATCAGTGTCCAAGAAGTTAAATATATGTTACTAGCTGTCTCTAATTTGGGCCATTTAACTACTTTCGCGCGAGTCACGCTCGAACTCAACAAGCCAAAGTCGTGTCTTTTAGACTTATTCTATCTTAGACTCAATGACGATATCTCGCCAGTAGTCCCGAGACCTGTAGTCACATTGTCTAAATAAATTATTGAAACCAAAACTGAGACGCTGGTTGCGACTAAAATATTTTTACAGTCATACAGGACTTCCATTAGCCGTCTTCTCGAGATAATTTGATCACGAGCGGTATTTATGCCTGTGGGTCAAGTCTACCATCACGCATAAGCGCCCGCGATCCATCTAATTTTGAATCATATAAAAACTTCTCAGAATTTGTACTCTATATTATGTAAGCGATAGACCATTTCTCTCCCACATCTCTTTTGAAGCTAAGAATGACTTGTTCAGGCTCTCAAATCACAGGTAAGTGGCTCGCCCCTAAGTATTTAAACCAATATTGTGCCGCTAACTCGCTTATAGAAGAAACATTGACGCATGAGAGTGAAAGTGCTCGCGCATCTTTTGTGAAAGGCTTTTATTGCAAAGATTTGCGCCCGCGCACGTTCTTGTTTTGCTCAAGTGAAAATGCACATGCGTAGGGAAAATGTCAATTGAGTTCTATTTGAATAACGTTTCAATATATATCGTAATAATTCTGAGAAGATTATGAATGAAAAGCTTTGTTTTTTCGGTTCTTACCAATTTCCTACTTAATTCGCGTTTGATTTCCGCTCGTGGTCTACCACAAACAGACGACTGTAGCTTCTGTGATGTATAAATACTTAATCCATTTATCATTCTTTACGGTTGTGCCAGGAAAGGTGCACCGCTGGCACATCCCGGCAGGGTTCACTTCCGCCTCTTGAGACCCCGCTTGCCACGTTAGACGTCAACGTGGCACGTTGGATCGACAAGTTGTCAGCGCCGTTCCCCTTCATCAGAGGCCGGCTGATGATTGGGCCCGGGGTTGGGGAATCAAGAAACGGTAGGATCTCCTATTCGTTTTACTTATATTTTGGAACGTTGGGTTATTTCACGTTCGGTATAACAAACTTGAGCCTGCAATGTGGTTCCGTTTTGTCCTAGTGGAATTGTAAATTTAAGATTGCACGGAACTGTTTCCCTATTATATTCCTACGGCTTCCCTCGCCAAAGAAAGTTGGCTGCATTACGATGCATATGGAACTAGCGCAAGAAAGATTTATAGGATATTTTTGCAGTCTCAATCATTCTTCAGCTCGAAATAAATTTGGTCTTAATACTGGCTTTGCTCGTTTCGTCAGATTTTATTTCACATGCACTTCCTGTTTTGACCAGTGATTTTAATCACGAGCTTACTCGACCAGAAAAATGCATGTCTTGTCTAGTGTTATTGGGAAACTTCTCAATTAATCAGTGAGCTCCATAAGCTAAGGAAGAAGAATCTTATATTGTCATTGTTGTTTGTGTCGTGTCTGTTTAGTCCTAGAGATAGCGAAATGCACTTAGGGTCAGTCAAGTGTAGTGTATCTAATCACAAGCAAACCAACATATCAGTGTGCTGATACGAAGAATCCTCGATATGTTTAGTCACTGAATTGTTGTTCTTTTTTTATCCTCGTTGGGCCGTTAAAAGTGTCCGTTTACTGATTCAGTGTTGACCGTCGGAGTTTTAAGAGAGAAGCTTTTGTGACAGGGTTGGTGTTGTTGAGACCTACATGTACCAATTGATTTTGAACGTAAAAAAGTCATAAATCTGATAATATTGTCTTAAATGTGATAACTCTGATAAAATCCAAAGGACAACAACGTTTGACTTGGATAATGTCCCAACAGATGTATCTAACACTTATGCACAGGAAGATGATAGCAATCATTAAAGTGTTCAATAACCTTTAAATGTTTTTCAGATTTTAACTTGCGTTACAAATGTTCCCTCTTTTGGAGAAAAATTCTAAAGATATTAATTCCTTGTCAAAGCTCGCAGCAAACATAACCAATCTCAGTGTATTTTCATTTTAGGTTGGCTGATCTCTTGTGTAGAATCTTAAATGGAGCGTGGATGACCAAGTCCTCCTTATTGTGAGTGAATATATATGGCTCTGTAATTCATTTATTGGTCAATGTGCATTCTTTGATTTAGTCAAAGTTTATGAAATCTAATGTGCTTTGACAAGAGCATTGCTTGGATGTAGTCATGTACGGATGTATGTAATTAATATGCATTTTGTAAAGTAGAATTCTGAGAATGAGCTGTCTTAGATGAGAATCTTTCTTGTGTGATAAATTTTCATTGGCATTTCTCAAATAACTGTTACAATTTTTTTTTTATTTTTGAATTTCAAATTAGCATTGTAGTAGCCTGATATTTAAAGAAATTCAGGGCTCAACCTTTACAACTGATTAGGCCACCTTGCTTAAAAAATATCATTTATAAAAGGCCATTTTTCATTGTTAAAAGTAAAATCAGGCATTAGGAAAATACTTTCATAACTTCAGGCTTCACGTTTTTTCCATAATATGCTGACTGCAGAACTTTTATGTTCTTGATTGCTTTCTGCTTCCTGACCTGTTAGGAGTTTATTCTCCTGTCGAGGCTGTAACATGACTTTGTGTTGCATTAACACTACTGAGCAAATTATTTATTGGATCTGATAAATTGCAGTTTAAAACTGTTTAAGGCTGGGATATGATCCATGTTGAGAGGACATGACACAGGGTAGAACTCAGTCTCAGATCTGACCCATTTTCGGGTGTGACTCAGTTTAAGACATGAAATTAGCTGATCTGATTTCAGTAGATGTGAGTAAGTCTTGGATGACATTCCGTCAGGTTGGGATATGACTCAGGCTCAGATCTAAGTCAGTTTCGTATTTGACTCGGGCGGTAATATGACTCAGAGTGGGACGTGACTCTGGCTCTCTTGTAACACATGAAATGGGTTTGCCCATTCTGGGGGGGGGGGGGGGGGAAGGTTTCTTGCCTGATCTGAGTCAGGAGTTTTGGGATATTATATGAGTTATTCAAAGAAGATGGCTTGAATCATTGCTAAACAAGCAAAAATTAGCTGCTAAAAGCAGGATTGCATCACGTTGTGGTACGAAGTTTTATAATTTTTCATTGTTTTACGGGGGGGGGGACAACAGCCATCTAGTCTTTCTTTAAACGTTTCGATTTTTTAGAGAAAGCAAAGCGCAATAGAACTTTTTGATGTATAATTTTTGAAAAAGGTTTGTTAAAAGGGTCCTTTAGGAAAAATAAAATCAACTAGGAAGTTTTGCAACTGTCGGCGGATTCTCGATATTTATGGTCAGTGGCTCATAAAATTCCAGTAACGTCTCCTAACAATATGTGAAAGACATTCTCTGAACTGCAAGGTGAGAGTCAGTATACTTTCCCTGGTCAAATAGGCGACTTCATCTTCAGCATTATCTTGCAGAAGGAGTTGTTCGATTTTTCTGGATTTTTTCGTAGATTCGGTCCCCCAAGAGATATTGAAGGCTGAAGAACAGCGAGTCACAGACACAGTCCAGAGGATAACCAGGCTGACTGATTTAGCTTGGGTAAGGATCGGTCAACCTTACTTCCGCCAAAATCTTCATGTTTAATTTCAACAATATCTACCATACACTTCTTTAAATTCTTGTTCTGAGAATTTAGGTTTTTAATCAAATAATATTTCCCACTGATTTCTTGAAAACAACTGAATTTTTGATAGAATTAAAATTTTCTACTCTTTGTAGAGTTGTGTGAGGCCAAGAGAAAACAGTGCTTATTTTCTGAGGATAAATCCTCATAAAAGGAAATCTGTACATCACTTTTCTTATAGGTGTGGCGTCCGTTTCCAATAGGTTAAATGTATTTATTTAGCCCAACATGCGCTCTTGCAAAATCAGTAATCTGTATTTTGAGCCATTCAACTCTTCATCTCTCGCAAGTCCTGAGACCTGCAGTCACATTGTCTAAATCAACTATTGAAACCACAATTGAGACGCTGGTTACGACTTAAATAACGGTACAGTCATACAGGACTTTCATCAGCCGTCTTCTCGAAAGAATTTGGTCATAAGCGGTATATTTGCCAATCATGCGTAAGCGCCCGCGATGCATCTAATTTTGAAACATATGAAAACTGTGGCAAATTTGTACTCCATATCAACTCTTTCGCAGCTCTGTTTTGAGGCTAGGAATGACTTGTTCCAGCACATAATCCACACGGAAGTAGCTCGCCATTATAGGTATCTAAACCAATATTGTGCGGCTAACTCACATATAGAAGAAACAGTGACGCATGAGAATGAAAGTGATCGCGCATCTTTAATTGCAAAGATTTGCGCCCGCGCTCGCTCTTGTTTGGCTTAAGTGAAAACGCACATGCGTAGGGAAAATGTCAATTGAGTTCTATTCGAATAACATTTGAAAATATATCTTAATAATTCTGAGAAGATTATGGATAAAAAGCTTCAACTTTTTTAGGATCTTACCAATTTCCTTCTTGATCCGTGTTTCATTTCCGCTCATGATCTACCACAAACAAGCGACTGTAGCTTCTGTTATGTATAAGTACTTATCCGCTTCTTAATGTATCGGCTGTGCCAGAATAGGTGCACCGCTGACACAGCCCGGCAGGGCGCACTTCCGCCTTCTGAGCCCCGCTTGTCACGTTAGACGTGGCACGTTGGACAGTCTACAATTCAGCACCGGTCCCCTTCATCATGAAAGGCCCTGTGGCGTTTGGGACCGGATTGGGGAATCAAGAAGTAGAGGGCTCTCCTGCCGTTTTTTTCGTTTTACTTTTATTTTGGTACGTTTGGCTTATTTCACGTTCGATACAACAAACTTGAGCCTGCGATATGGTTCCGTTTTGTCTAAGTGGGATTGTAAATTTAAGGTTGTATGGAGCTGTTTCCCTATCATATTTCCACGGCCTTCTTCCTAAGGAAAGAAACTTGGACGCCTTGCGCTAGAGGTGGCGCAAGAATGAGATTTGTGGGTTATTTTAGCAGTCTTAATCATTAATTAATAATTTTACGGTTTTTCTTCAGATTGTTTTTTACAAGCACTTCTTGTTTTGACCAACGATTTTAATCACGAGCTTACTCGACCAGAAAAATGCATGTTAAAATTAAAATTTTCTTCTCTTCGTAGAGCTGTATGAGTCTAAGAGAAAACAGAGCTTATTTCCTCAGGACAAAGCCAAATGAAACGACACTTGTAAATCACTTTTCTTATAGGTATGGCTTCTTTCAAAATCCGTAATTTGAGCCATTTAACTGTTCATCTCTCGCCAGTCCCGAGATCTGCGGTTATATTGTCTAAATTAACTACAGAAACCAAAATTTAGAGGGTTAAGTCTACCCATCACGCATAAGCGCCCGCGATGCATTTAATTTTGAATCGTATCAAAACTTTTATAAATTTGTACTCCATATCATCTCAGCGATAGATTAATTTCTTTCCCAGCTCTATTTTGAGACTAGGAATGACTTGTACAGGCCCCTACTTTATACAAGTGGCTCGTCACTAAGTATTTAAACCATTATTGTGCCGCTAACTCGCGTATAGAAGAAACATTGAAGCATGAGAGTGAAAGTGCTCGCGCATCTTTAATGAAAGGCTTTTATTACAAAGATTCGCGCCCGCGCGCGCTCTTGTTTGGCTTAAGTGAAAATGCACATGCGCAGGGAAAATGTCAATTGAGTGCTATTCGAATAACATTTAAAAATATATCTTAATAATTCTGAGAAGATTATGGATAAAAAGCTTCAACTTTTTTAGGATCTTACCAATTTCCTTCTTGATCCGGGTTTGATTTCCGCTCATGGTCCACCACAAACAAGTGAGTGTAGCTTCTATGATGTATAAGTACTTAATTCGCTTTAGAAAGTATCGGCTGTGCCAGAGTAGGTGCACCGCTGGCCCAGCCCGGCAAGGCTCACTTCCGCCTCCTGAGACCCCGCTTGCCACGTTGGATGTGGCACGTTAGTCAGAGAAGAATCTAGCGCCGGTCCCCTTCATCTGTGCTGGGGCGATGAATGGGACCGGAACGGGGATCAGGAAGAGAAGTGATCACCTGCCGTCACCTTCGTTTTACTTTTTATTTTGGTATCTTGGGTTATTTCACGTTCGGTACAACAAACTTGAGCCTGCGATATGGTTCCGTTTTGTATTGGTGGAGTTGTAAATTTAAGATTGCACGGAACTGTTTCCCTATTATATTTTCACGGCTTCCCTCGCCAAAGAAAGAAAGTTGGCTGCCTTACGATGGAGCTGGCGCAGGAATAAGATTAATGAGGTATTTTACCAGTCTTACTCACTCTCTCTATATATATATATATATATTTGGTATTACTGCTGGCTTTGCGCGTTTCGGTTGATGAAATGACGGCCAAGCCAACAAATTGATGAAGAATGTAACTTCTATAGCTTACTTGTTTGACGTTAGTGATGTAAATTTTCACGAAAAATCTTTCATTTAACGGATATGAGCACTGTGCGATGTTTCTACATTTACAGAAGTTTTTTCGTCAGATTATATTTCACAAGCACTTCCTGTTTTGACCAACGATTTTAATCACGAGCTTACTCGACCAGAAAAATGCATGTCTCGGCTAGTGTTCTTGGGAAACTTCTCGATTCATCGGCTAGCTACCTGAGCTAAGGAAAAAGCATCTTATATTGTTTCGTTGTTGTTCGCGTCGTGTCTGTTTAGTCCTAGTGATAGCGAAATGCGCTTGGGATCAGTCATGTATAGTATATCTAATCACAGGCAAACCAACATATCAGTGTGCCGATATAAATTAAGAATCCTTTGTGTGTTTAATCACTGAACTGTAATTCTTTTTTTTTATCCTCGCTTGGCCCTTAAAAATTGTTTACTGATTCAATGTTGATCGTTGCAGTTTAAAGAGAGAAGCTTTTGTGACAGGCTTAGAGTTGTTGAAGACCTACGTGTAACAACTGACTGTAAACATAAGAAGTTATAAATTCAATTAAATTTTGTTTTAAATGCAATAAGTCTGATAAAATCCTAAGGATAACAAGGTTTGGACTTGGATAACGTTACAACAGATGTGTCTAACACTTCTGCACATGAAGATGATAGTAATTATTAAAATGCTCAATAAGTTATAAATGTTTCAAGATTTCAACTTGTGCTACCAGTGTTTCCCCTTTAGGAGAAAATTTTGTGACAGTGGCCATGAATATTAATTTCTTGTCAAAGCTTGCAGCAGACATAACAAATTTCATTTTGTTTTAGGTAGGCAGATCTCTTGTGTAGAATCTCGAATGGAGCGTGGATGACCAAGTCCTCCTTATTGTTAGTGAATATATTTATGGCTCAGTAATTTATTAATTGGTCAATGTGCATTCTTCGATCTAGTCAAATTTTATGAAATTTAATGTGCTTTGACAAGAGCATTGTTTGGACGCAGTCAGGAATGTAATTCATATGCATTTTGTAAAATACAATTCTGAGAATGAGCTGTCTTAGATGAAATAATGCTTGTGTGATAAATCTTAGTTGAAAATTCGCAAATAAATGTTATAAATTTTATATTTTGGAATTTTAAGATTAGCATTGTAGTAACTTGATATTTGAATAAATTCAGGGTTCAGCCTTCACAAATGATTGGGCCATCTTGCTTAAAAAATGCTATTTATTTTTATGAAAGGCCATTTTCCTCGTTAAAAGTAAACTTAGGTATCTGGAAAATATTTTCATAACTTCAGGCTTCACGTTGTTACCATAGTATGCTAACAACAGAACGCTTTATGTTCTTGATTGCTTTCCGCCCCATGCTTGGGTGTGACTCATTTTATGAAATCTGCTGATCTGATCACAGCAGATCTGAGTCAGTCTTAGATGACATTCCGTCAGGTTGGGATATGACTCAGGCTCAGATCTAAGTCAGTCTCTAATGTGACTCAGGCGTGGATAAGACTCAGAGTGGGACGTGACTCTGGCTCTCTTGTAACTCATGAAATGGGTTTGCTCATTTTGTTGGGGGAGGGGGGGTAGAGGGGGGCATGTTTCTTGCTTAATCTGACTCAAGAGGTTTGCAGAGTTATTCAAACAAACGGATTTGAGTCATTGCAAAAATTATGTCACTGCATATTTACTAATGTTAATTAACGAATATCTGTGCATTACGAAGTGTTCGACAAGAGTTCGACCATAATTGTTGACTTAAACAAGCAATTATCACTCCGTAATTTGTGCCAGCTTGTTTCAAGTTATTTAGTATATCTATAATTTAAAAATATTGAGAATTGGATGTCAACGTTTTTGGAGGATTTTACACCTCAAAACAAGGACTAATCATGTAGTTAGGATAAAATTATAACAAAAACAGGAGTTTGGGAGAAATTGGCATGGGATCACAGACATCAAGCCGGATTTACTCCCATTAAATCTCCCCCAGCTCCGCGAATGTCGTCAAGTTTCTTCAAAATTTCAGTCACATCTCTTGAGAATTTGTGTAAGACAAACTCTAAACTGCATGGAAAGATGCTGTTTACTTCTCTTCGTCACATGGATTACTTCATATTTATCATTGTCCTATTCCTATAAAAAATGAGAACACCTCGTGTTCTCTGCATTTTGGCGCAATCATAGCCGACTGTCTCTGTGGTAATCGCTTCTCTTTTGACCTGGGCAGTTATTGTGGTCCTCACAGGAATGCTTTCATTGAAAAGATTACGTAAGGAGTGCGTTACAAAAGGGGTGAAGTTGTTCTTTAGAATTTCTGACGGGAAACGCACTTTAAGAATCTCGTGTTTAAAATTCAAGTTCAAAATTTAAAAATATCGGATTTGACGCTAAGTTTAAGCATAGACACTCTTTTAGAAAACAACTCAGTAACTCGTTTTGAAGCTTCAGTTAGAATAACATTAGCATTTTAAGATAATTATGCAACCTGCGAATGATTCGTTTCCGCCTCAGTGCTAAGTTACATGTAAACTCTTGCAAATACCTAGATTGTTTTCAGAAAATGTGTCCGTTTCTTCTCAGGCTGCGATTTGGCCTTAGTTGTCTCGTTGAAGCACCCAAAGGGTTGATGTCAACTGCAGTATTCAGTTATCCAAATATTAATGGAGTTAACTATTTTAATTCTTTCATTCTGGTCACCCAACAACATCTCTAATTATTGCAAATTCAACAAGTGTCACCAATGTTTTTATTGATACCCATCGATTTTGCTGGTGACTTTCCGGTAGCCGTATATCAAATTTGCTGTGGTTGGGGATAAAATGAACGGGTTCTTTCGAGGGAAAATAACTACACATGCGCATCCAACTCTCCAAAGAAGAAGCCTTATTTCGTCTGTAAAATTTCGAAGAAGAATTCGACACCTATATTTTACTGCTGTTCTCGTCATGTATTTCTGAGATGACCGCTATGTCCAATTGCGCATGAAAAAAGGCTCACTTCAAGTCCCATAAGTCAGTGAATGTCGAGTCTGTTGCAAATATATTGCTTTCAATTAGTAATTATATTTGGTCACGCAAGGACTCGGCGGAGTTCCTTCGTGACTCGGCAGTGTTCGGCTTATAAAACGTCAAGGTCTTGTAAAACAGCACTTGCTCCCGCTTGCGTTACTGACGTAGGCTTGAGACCTAATGACACCAAAAAAAGTATAAAAGTGAAAAAGAAAAGAAAAAAGTATAAAACGGGAGTCACTTTAAGTATAATAATTATCTGTTAGAGAAGCACACTTTCCCCTTTACCGATTAAAACTCCCAAAAAAAGTATAAAAGAACTGAAAAACACACAAAAAAATAATAAAATCGCCGACGCTGTCGTCGTCGTTTCATTTTTTTCATGTGTTATTTTACTTGAGTTACTTGCCAAAATCTTCATGTTTATTCTCAACGATATCTGCTTTACACTTCTTTCAATTCTAGTTCTGAAAACTTGTTGTTCAAACAACATTTCCAACTGACACCTTCCCTTACTCCCCCCGCCTTTCTGCTTGAAACGTATTGCTGTTGTTAGAAGAAGCTTCTTTTTGGTCAGCACTGTGATTGAAAGGATTAAACGAGACAAACAGCTTCTAATGTTTAACTGAAGTGACTCAAGGCAAGGAGAAAATGCACTGAATACCAAAATATTGCAATTTCTTTCATTTATTAAGCTGTGCGATTCAAAGTCTCCGGTTGTTCGGATTAAGCCCTTTCACTCCCTCACTCCCATGAGTGACCAAAGATTCGCGCCCGCGCTCGCTCTTGTTTGGCTTGAGTGAAAATGCACATGCGTGGGGAAAATGTCAATTGAGTGCTATTCGAATAACATTTAATAATATAACTTAATATTTCTGAGAAGATTATGGATAAAAAGCTTTAACTTTTTTAGGATCTTACCCATTTCCTTCTTGATCCGGGTTTGATTTCCGCTCATGGTCTACCACAAACAAGCGAGTGTAGCTTCTGTGATGTATAAGTACTTAATCCGTTTTTTCAGAGTATCGGCTGTGCCAGAGTAGGTGCACCGCTGGCACAGCCCGGTAGGGCTCATTTCTGCCTCCTGAGACCCCGCTTGCCACGTTGGATGTGGCACGTTAGTCAGAGAAGAATCTAGCGCCAGTCCCCTTCATCTGTGCTGCACCGGTGAATGGGACCGGAACGGGGATCAGGAAGAGAAGTGATCACCTGCCGTAACCTTCGTTTTACTTTTTATTTTGGTATCTTGGGTTATTTCACGTTCGGTACAACAAACTTGAGCCTGCGATATGGTTCCGTTTTGTATTGGTGGAGTTGTAAATTTAAGATTGCACGGAACTGTTTCCCTATTATATTTTCACGGCTTCCCTCGCTAAAGAAAGAGAGTTGGCTGCCTCACGATGGAGCTGGCGAGGAATGAGATTAATGGGGTATTTTACCAGTCTTAATCACTCTCCAGTTCCAAATATATTTGGTACTACTGCTGGCTTTGCGCGTTTCGGTTGATGAAATGACGACCAAGCCAAGAAGTTGATGAAGAGTGTAACTTCTATAGCTTACTTGTTTGACGTTAGTGATGTAAATTTTCACGAAAAATCTTTTATTGAACGGATATGAGCACTGTGCGATGTTTCTACATTTACAGAAGGTTTTTCGTCAGATTATATTTCACAAGCACTTCCTGTTTTGACCAACGATTTTAATCACGAGCTTACTCGACCAGAAAAATGCATGTCTCGGCTAGTGTTCTTGGGAAACTTCTCGATTCATCGGTGAGCCCCCTAAGCTAAGGAAAAAGAATCTTATATTGTCTCGTTGTTGTTTGCGTCGTGTCTGTTTAGTCCTAGTGATAGCGAAATGCGCTTGGGATCAGTCATGTATAGTATATCTAATCACAGGCAAACCAACATATCAGTGTGCCGGTATAAATTAAGAACCTTTGTGTGTTTATTCACTGAACCGTAATTCTTTTTTTTTATCCTCGCTTGGCCCTTAAAAATTGTTTACTGATTCAAAGTTGATCGTTGGAGTTTAAAGAGAGAAGCTTTTGTGACAGGCTTAGAGTTGTTGAAGACCTACGTGTAACAACTGACTGTAAACATAAGAAGTTATAAATTCAATTAAATTTTGTCTTAAATGCAGTAAGTCTGATAAAATCCTAAGGATAACAAGGTTTGGACTTGGATAACGTTATAACAGATGTGTCTAACACTTCTGCACATGAAGATGATAGTAATTATTAAAGTGCTCAATAAGCTATAGATGTTTTAAGATTTCAACATGCGCTACCAATGTTTCCCCTTCAGGAGAAAATTTTGCGACAGTGGTCTATGAATATTAATTTCTTGTCAAAGCTTGCAGCAGACATAACAAATTTCATTTTGTTTTAGGTAGGCTGATCTCTTGTGTAGAATCTCGAATGGAGCGTGGATGACCAAGGACTCCTTATTTTGATTGAATATATATGGCTCAGTAATTTATTTATTGATCAATTTGCATTCTTCGATCTAGTCAAATTTTATGAAATTTAATGTGCTTTGACAAGAGCATTGTTTGGACGCAGTCAGGAATGTAATTCATATGCATTTTGTAAAATACAATTCTGAGAATGAGCTGTCTTAGATGAAATAATGCTTGTGTGATAAATCTTAGTTGAAAATTCGCAAATAAATGTTATAAATTTTATATTTTGGAATTTTAAGATTAGCATTGTAATTACTTGATATTTGAAGAAATTCAGGGCTCAGCCTTCACAAATGATTGGGCCACCTTGCTTAAAAAATGCTATTTATTTTTATGAAAGGCCATTTTTCATCGTTAAAAGTAAACTTAGGTATCTGGAAAATATTTTCATAACTTCAGGCTTCACGTTGTTGCCATAGTATGCTAACAACAGAACGCTTTATGTTCTTGATTGCTTTCCGCCCCATGCTTGGGTGTGACTCATTTTATGAAATCTGCTGATCTGATCACAGCAGATCTGAGTCAGTCTTAGATGACATTCCGTCAGGTTGGGATATGACTCAGGCTCAGATCTAAGTCAGTCTCTAATGTGACTCAGGCGTGGATAAGACTCAGAGTGGGACGTGACTCTGGCTCTCTTGTAACTCATGAAATGGGTTTGCTCATTTTGTTGGGGGGGGGGGGGGTAGAGGGGGAATGTTTCTTGCCTGATCTGACTCAAGAGGTTTGCAGAGTTATTCAAACAAACGGATTTGAGTCAATGCAAAAATTATGTCACTGCACATTTACTAATGTTAATTAACGAATATCTGTGCATTACGAAGTAGAACAAATGGAAACAAGTGTTCGAGCATAATTGTGGACTGAAACAAGCAATTATCACTCCGTAATTTGTGCAGCTTGTTTCAAGTTATTTAGTATATCTATAATTTAAAAAAATTGAGAATTAGATGTAAACGTTTTTGGAGGATTTTACACCTCAAAACAAGGACTAATCATGTAGTTAGGATAAAATTATAACAAAAACAGGACTTTGGGAGGAATTGGTGTGGGATCACAGACATCAAACCGGATTGATACTCTCATTAAATCTCCCCCAGCTCCGCGAATGTCGTCAAGTTTCTTCAAAATTTCAGTCACATCTCTTGAGAATTTGTGTAAGACAAACTCTAAACTGCATGGAAAGATGCTGTTTACTTCTCTTCGTCACATGGGTTACTTCATATTTAACATTGTCCTATTCCTATAAAAAATGAGAACATGTCGTATTGTCTGCATTTTGGCGCAATCATAGCCGACTGTCTCTGTGGTAATCGCTTCTCTTTTGACCTGGGCAGTTATTGTGGTCCTCACAGGAATGATTTCATTGAAAAGATTACGTAAGGAGTGCGTTACAAAAGGGGTGAAGTTGTTCTTTAGAATTTCTGACGGGAAACGCACTTTAAGAATCTCGTGTTTTAAAATTCAAGTTCAAAATTTAAAAATATCGGATTTGACGCTAAGTTTAAGCATAGACACTCTTTTAGAAAACAACTCAGTAACTCGTTTTGAAGCTTCAGTTAGAATAACATTAGCATTTTAAGATAATTATGCAACCCGGAAATGATTCGTTTCCGCCTCAGTGTTAAGTTACATATAAACTCTTGCAAATACCTAGATTGTTTTCAGAAAATGTGTCCGTTTCTTCTCAGGCTGTGATTTGGCCTTGGTTGTCTCGTTGAAGCACCCAAAGGGCAGATGTCAACTGCAGTATTCAGTTATCCAAATATTAATGGAGTCAACTATTTTAATTCTTTCATTCTGGTCACCCAACAACATCTCTAATTATTGCAAATTCAACAAGTGTAACTAATGTTTTTATTGATACCCGTCGATTTTGCTGGTGACTTTCTGGTAGCCGTATATCAAATTTGCTGTGGTTGAGGATAAAATGAACGGGTTTTTTCGAGGGAAAATAACTACACATGCGCATCCAACTCTCCAAAGTAGAAGCCTTGTTTCGTCTGTAAAATTTCGAAGAAGAATTCGACACCTATATTGCACTGCTGTTCTCGTCATGTAGTTCTGAGATGGCCGTTATATCCAACTGGGCATGAAAAGGAGGCTCACTTCAAGTCCCATAAGTCAGTGATTGTCGAGTCTGTTGCAAATATATTGCTTTCACTTAGCATATATATTTGGTCACGGCAGGAGTTCCTGCGTGACCCGGCAGTGTTCGGCTTGCAAAACGTCACTATGGTCTTGTAAAACAGCACTTGCTCCCGCTTGCGTTACTGACGTAGGCTTGAGACCTGTGACACCAAAAAAAAAAAAAGAAAAATGAAAAAGAGAAAAAAATAATAAAATGTGAGTCACGCGTTGCGAACATTACGTGTGCACAAAAAAATTGAAAACTTTGTCGATAAAAACTCCCCAAAAAAATATAAAAGAACTGAAAAACCACACAGAAAAATAATAAAATTGCCGACGCTGTCGTCCTCGTCGTTTTATTTTTATTTTTCATGTTTTATGTTACTTATGTTACTGGCCAAAATCTTCATGTTTATTCTCAACAATATCTGCCATACACTTCTGTCAATTGTAGTTCTGAGAATTTGGGTTTTAAATCAAACATTTCCAACTGGTACCTTTCCTTACCCCCGGCCCCCCCCCCCCCCTCCCCCACCTTTCTGCTTGAAATGTATTGCTGTTGTTAGAAGAAGTTTCTTTCTGGTCAGCACTGCGGTTGAAAGGATTAAACAAGACGAACAGCTTCTCATGTGTAACTGAAGTGACTCGAGGCAAGGAGAAAATGCACTGAATACCAAATTATTGCAGTTTCTTTCATTTATCAAGCTGTGCGATTCAAAGTCTTCGGTTATTCGGATTTAACCCTTTCACTCCCATGCGTGACCAAGACAGAATTTCTCCTTACAATATCAATACAACATCAAACGGGCAAGTGATGAGAATATAGAAAAATATCACTTAGGGAATTATAAGTTGATCCAATATCAAATTCTCTAAACTAACATCACAAGAACTGTATGGCAGGCAGTAAGGAGAATTACTAATGAGATCTTAGGGGTTAAAGGGTTAACCCTTTATGATCGAACATTAATATGCAAGCTCGCCGTACTGTTCTTTATACATTTTCTAAAGTCCTACATGGATAATTTGTCTAATAATAAAGACCTTCTTGAGTTCGCGATTATTTCTTTTATTCCCTTGACCTCAATGTTTGTTTCTGTAGGGAGAAATCAGATGCTAATCACCCCTATGGGTTAAGGGTTTTGAAATCGAAGAGCGTTAAGCGCTCAGACGGAGATTGTCACGCGATCGACAAACTCTATGTCTGTTTTCTTCCCAGCACGTTCAGGCTTATGAATACAGGCTAAAAGAAAACCGAAAAAATCATTATTAATAGACATATTTAATAGATAACTCTTGAAACAATTTTTTAATACATTTTTTATACAATATTCGGTTGGCCTCTTCCTAGCCATCAGCACTACACAGAACTTCAAACTTACCATATGATTTGCATTTCACATCTTTTAAAAGACCCAAATAATCTCTGTTGATAGTTTGCGGATCTCTTTAGATATATTCCATACGAAAACCATGAAATATTAATTGCTTTCTTACTGTTTAACGAGACTAGAATAATCTCTTTTGTTTTCCCGCAGTCTCCAAGGCTGTTTTCATTACATTTATAGTTCATGCTGATTTTTCTTCAAATGTTTTTTTTTTTTTATGTACAAATTCGGTATCAACCGTGTATGTTGAATAAAAGAGGCAATAGAGCAAATTTAATTTTACTGAAACTGATGGCGGCAGCGCAATTGTAACGTCTTGACGATAATACCTGATTCCTAACCATCGAGCTTGCAATTCAGTTTTAAGCATTAACCGTCGTTGCGAAAATCTTTTCAAGTACTTCACCCGGTTAAATCTCGATAAGGTTTGATTGCGTAAATGCTAAAGCCTTTAATCTGAATAAACGGAGCTGAAGCTTTGAGAAGTTTGAAGATTTTCGCTGCTGGCTCCTCTTCCAAGGTGAAACTGGTCTAGTAGCCATTCCAGTCGAACTTTATCGTCGCTCAATTTTCTCTGGTATTGTCCTTTTAGAACCCTCCTAAGATCCTTTTTTTCGTTAGTGTACTTATTCTCCATTTCAAGTTTGTCTCGCTCGAATTTTAGCCGCAAAGTTTGTATTTCCAGCTCGTAACATTTCTCTAGCTGTTCTTTTTGATATTTCAAGACAGAAATATCATGTTCGTAACCTTGAATTTCCGACTCGAATTTCAGCTTCTCTTGTTGTAAAATGCGCCGGAAATCCACGTCAAATTTACGTCTGATATCTTCTTTCTCTTTGCGAAAGTGTTCCTCCATGTCAGACTTTTCCCTCCTAAAGATGTTCATTAAGTCGTTTTTCTGCTTTTTGAATCGCTTTTCCATGTCAATGATTTCCGACGCGAACTGGTGCTCGACTTGTTTGTGTTTATTAGCGTAGTGCGACTGCATCCTGTTCTTTTCTTGGGTCAGTGATTTTAACAAGTCCTCTCTGTCCACGCTTAACTCGGCATCTAAGAGCGATTTGAAGTGCATGTCCACCTCAGGTTGCTCATGGTTGTACACTGTTTCTAAAAGCGCGTTTTCCTCCAAATAAATATTTTCCAGATCCCCTAAGCCTTGACACAAAGTTCGCTTTAATTCCTTTTCTACGTCCTCGATTCGTTCGAGTTCTTTGCGTATTGTCACATCCATTTCTATCTTTTCTGCCCTAAAGCCCTCTTCTTTTTCCTTCAAATTTTTTTCAAAACTTTTCTTTAATTCCTTTTTCTCCCTCTCAAAATTTTCCAAAAGGTTTTCCTTTTCGCGATCCCACGAATTCATCAACACTGATTTCTCGTCGTCAAACGACAGTTTCAAAACGTGTTTCGCCTCCTGGAATTCCAAGCGAATATTATCCTTTTCTTTCAAGAATGCCTGTCTCATTTCTTCTTTCTCGCATTCAAAAGCCTTTTTCATGTTCTCCTTTTCGGCTTCAAACGCAAAGCGCATTTCGTTTTTCTCATCTTCATGGGCGCACTCAACCAATTCTCGGTCTTGAAGAAATCTGCGAACGATTTCCGCTTTCTCCTCCAGAAACTGTCGCTCTTCGTCCGAGACGTCGAAGAGGTGTCCTTCAGAGTTCTTCGACAAGGACCTTTCCATAGCTTACCGTTTGATTTATAAGCTCGAATTTTACAATCTTATTTAAAATGAAAGCGCATTTCACGACGGTAGAACTCAAGCCGCGCCAGTGATCCTTGATCGAGACATTTTATAGTCGATCGATAATCCGGAAACCCTGCGTGCGCACTATTATAACCACGACTTTCCATTAATGGCTTGTCACTTTTTTAACGTCAAGGCTCTTCTGGTTTTTCAACAGCCAAGAATAGCACACAACGGATCCGTTTCTCTTAACGCTCAGCCGACTTAAAAAAATCAGTGATCTGTGAACGACGTCGATAAACACAGTGTAGCTAACTTTCGATTATTTTAGACAAACACTTTTACTTTCAGCCAAATCTGCATATAAATCGATTTTGATGCTATCTAGGACTGAACCAATTGTCGGGTTTTGACAGTGGAATAATTGCTAAAAACACCACCTGGCGAGGCTCAGTCGAAGCTAATTGATTCTACGTTGGTCGACACACACTTTTAGCAAAGTTGAAAAGCGGTAGTCATTCGTGAGAAACTTCATAAAAAATTTCCTTTAGCGAATTAGGGCCAAGAAATAAACAGCTTTGTCTATGCGTAAAAGTTCTCTTTGAAGGCAGAATTAATGTGATACAAATAACCTCTTTACTGAAAGTTGACCTCCACCAATGATAATTTAAGACAGTAAATTTCAAGGTCTATTTATTTTGTGAGAAACGCTTTACAAATTTAAGCCCGATGTCAAGCACTTTACTGTTTGAAAATGAGAAATTAATTCACATACCCTGAGGGAGACAGGTACCCGAAAGTTCATTACTTCTCGTCCTGTCACCGTCTAGCTTGGAGCTGAGACGTTTGTTTTGAAAACATTTTATTGACAAGCAATCCGTGTTTTAGCCGGTTGAATGATTTAGAAGATACATACACCCACTCGACTTCAGTTGCGTCACCAACTGTACCAAAACATTTAAGCTTGCTGTACTTCTGCGGTTGAATTTAATTTTGTAGTAGAATTTCGTGGTTACTCATTCTAAAAAAGAAGTTTTTATGACGTTGTTAGCCCTGTTTTGTCATGACTCGGCCATGAGCACACCACTCGTGAGGCAAGATAGATTGAAGTTTAACCTCCAGGCAGATTTGAGAACTCAAGCTTTGAAATCGGCTCGCATTGAGGGCGTTATACGGGCCGCCTATAACAGTATTTATAACTACAGAGTTCTCCGTGTTATTAGGAAGACTATACATAATAATGTCTATCAAAAAAAAAATATTGCGCGTGTTTGGAAATTTGAAACAGTCAATTCCGTAGGTGCGGTTTAGGATTTCAAAGCAATAAATTATCGATTATTATCTGGAGACTACCGATAGAAGAGGTCGTCAATCATCGGAAGAGAACATGAAATGACACTCTGTTCAGAACTGAACTGAAAGTCAACATTTTAATCCCACAGATAATTGCGATTGGCTTCGTCGAGAAACCAATCTATTTTTTCACTGTCGATCGCATTGCTTCAGTTGAAAGCCTTATATGGCCAGTATTGGAACTATCCTGGTACAGTTTTAAACTTCAAAAACCAGACGAAAACCGTCACAGATGACTCCTTTCCTTGAAAAGGAAACAGATTCGATACTCACCCATCAATGAAAATGAAAAAAACAAATATATTTTTGGCTCTCCTTTCCTGATATTCGGCCATAACCTCAGTTAATTTTATACAGGATGTTCCCTCCCCTTCCCTCAACGAATAAAACCTTATTGTTAAGTGGTTGTCAATCGTCCAATGCAACAGCAAATCAGAAACATATGTAAAAGTTGATTGTGCTTCTGATCCACGAAGAGATTCCGCAACTTTCTGCAGTTCGCGTAGTCTTCCACGCGATACGTGGAGAAGAGCTGGGAACAAGCTGAGAACAAAGAGGTCGAATTCAACATGGCGGCGGATGTGGTTGGGTGTGATGGAAAATCACAGCGAAGCTTTAGTATAAAACCCCGAACAGGAAGGGAAATTGACATTTCTTTCATTTTAAACATATTTTATGGCATTTGGTGACATTTGGACTTAAAACAGATGGAAATGGTAGCCCCAAAATAGAGAAATGAAAGCCATATTTCTCTTCATGTCAGAAAGCTGCAAAAAGAGGTACATGCGCGTGGAGAAATCCTGTTATAAGCGGGTTATTTTGTTATGTTTCTTCAGCCTGATCTTTTACTTTGCTGACTTTGCTAGTTCTTAAGTTCGTATGCTAGTAAACTAAGTTAATGATTAATCTGATAACTCAGCTACTTGCTGATTATGCTCATGCTACTGTTGAAAAGTTTTGCTCGGCTGGAAATTCGAAATTCGGTGTGTGTGTATGTGTTTTTAAACAGGAGCCTCTTTTTATTTACCACCACGATACAGATATATTCCCTTGCCGGTATATATACATTTTATGGAAATGTATATACATCTGTCTCAATATATGCTGATTTATGATGCAATAGTAATTAAAAACTGATTTAAGCATCAGTTAGTGGTCTTCAAACCACAGTGCATAAAGCATGTGCAAACTTGTGAAAAGTACAAAATAAGCACTCAGGGTCCACCTAAGGGTGAGTCCAGCATTTGGGTTACTTTCTAAACTTCTTAAGCGCTTCAATTAAGCAATACAATCAACTCTCTCGCAAGCCAGCACCCTCAGCTATTGGAAGAAGTGTCTATTGGTAGAGCTGTCTGCCTAGGAGAATTATTCCCATAAGCAGACACCAAAGGAAAATAGGTTATATTATGTAAAAGAGAAACGAGGAAAGTAGACCATAATGAACATGGCCATAATGTGACATTACAAATGTTATGTCCGACTCTGGTTTTTCTGTGGACAAATTGAGATTTGACAAAACTGATCCTGACTGTTCTGTTGCTCTCTAAAAGGTCATATTTTTATTGATTTGCAAGATAAAGACAAATTTCATTGCCAAGAGTCAATTATTATGCATGGGGTGGCCACTTACAGGAGTAGGAGGAGAGTGTAAACAAAAGAAAAATCTAATTTTCATTGGTATCAGATAGTATTGTGCTTTCACAGAAATTGTTTTCATTGCTGCTCCTTAAATTAGAGCTTCACAGAGTCCTCATCTAAGTCAACAGCAAGTGCTAATTGAACCCCTTAGGAAAAATTTTAAAATACAAACTCCAAATTCTTGCATCATAAACTTACAGTACGCAGTTACTGTGTGGTGTTTGTTCCCTTGTTAATGAGGCTCAGTTCTAGAAAAATTAAACCAGTTCCTCCTGGTGCATGGGTGACTGTGATTTTTATTACAAGTAGATTGAGAAATTTAGTTTAGCTGTTTCATTTTTAACGTGCTACAAAATTTACACTGTAGATCTCAGGATGCAACCTTTCAATTCACCTGCCGTTGTGCAATTTATGATACTTGCCAATCAGATGATACTTACTTTGTGTAATGTTCTTGAGGATTTTGATGAATGCACAACTGATCTGTGAACAAACTGTTTCATGATATTCTCAATAGGGTAGTTTAAATGGTTCATAGAGAGAGGAATTCCTTCTGTCATGGTTCAGTGTGTTCATACTCATCATCAATGGGACCATGAGTATGGGATGCTTACTTGCATTCAGGAATTGGTTAACATGAATCTAACTTTGTTATGAAATCTGTTATATGATAAGCTGAATTATGCACACTGTTGATTGGCTCTTATCTATGATCAGTTAGAGTACAGATTGATACCTCAATGAATCACTATTAACAACATTTTGCTTTTTTATCATATGAAGCAAATAGAATCCATGTTGCTGTGGGTCTGTACTGTAATACACAATGTGTCTTTTTTTTGTCCTTACCACATTATGATGTCATCTGTGATCTATTACTGAACAGAAGCATGAAATAATGGAATCTATTTTTTGATCAGAAAATCTTCATCCTACGTTAACACTTGCCATAATTTCTATTCTTACCCCAACCCACATCAGATGGGGAAGGTCTGCATTGCAGACTGATTGTAGGAGACCCTTATCAATTGGGAGAATCAGTTGTTAGTTATGCCCCAATCAATTTGATTCTTCAACCGGCAACCCATGTGCATTTGGCTGTGTCTTTGCAGAGGGGTTGGGTAATTTTAACCTTGCATGGGTGAGGTTGGGCATTTGAACTGGAAGTGTCAAGTCTTACAAGTGTCATACACATGTTTTAAATAAATGGAGGAATTTGATGGTAAAGGGTCTGCTTTTGTGAGTTAATGGCTTAGAAATACAATTTTCACATTATAGAATGATGCTCACAAGCAAATACCCAACAGAGGGTTTTATTTTACTGTTTTGAAATTTTTGATCACTCAAAGTTCAAAGCATGATCATGATATTTTTATTTGTTTTCAGAAGAATCTTTCACACTGAAGAAGTAGAAACAAGACAAAAGTAGAACTGTTTTCTTACCAGAATTGTGAAAAAGAGGAATGTTCATGCTGTATCACAATAAGAAAAGGTACTCAAAGTTATTTAGAACAGTAGAGGTTGGTGTGTTAGTGAGTTTTCTTGACACTTGAAAGGACATTTTGAGAATTTCCCCCCCCCCCCCCTTAGTGAATCATTCATGTTTTGCAACAAGTCATGAAAGATCAGTAAACTTGTTTGCCTTGTTAAATTTTTTGACTGTGTATTTCACAGAGCTTCAGGGGTTGTAAAGTACATTTGGTTTTGTGGTGACTGATAGTTTATTGATCTAATGCTACTTTGATGTTATGGACCAAAGCAATTCTAAAATATTATAAGTGCTAGCTCAATTGGCTGACACAGTGGTTGACTAACCAGTGGACTAACTGACAAACTGATTGGTTTGCTAAGGGAATTCTCAGATAAATAGCATGGTTTGTCCATTCAATAACTAATTCACTGACTGCTGCATAACTGAACCAGTGAGTGTTTGCAGACTAATGTGCAGACTGGCTACTCAGTGGGCTGACTCTGTGCATGACTGACCAGTGACCAACTGTTGGGCTGGCAGGTTGACTGTCTTGATAGTTAACTGACCATCAGACTGACTAACCTAGTGACTGCTAAGGTCGTATCCACTGACAGATGAACCTCACAGGTAGTCCATCAAGTGTCTAAGACTCTGGCTGGCTAACTGATCTAGTAATCAACTGGTTTGCCAAGGGTATGCACCCTTAACCCTTCAACTCCCAGATCAAATTTGTAATTCTCCCTACTGTTAACTATACAATTCTTATAATGTTAGTTCAGAGAATTTAGTGTTGGATCATTAACCTCAAATTGATCTTTTTCTTTATTCTCATCACTTGTCTAGTTGTTATTGTTTGCTAGATATTGTAAGGAGAAACTCTGTCTTGTTTACTCATGGGAGTTAAAGGGTTAACAGGCTAAGAGATGGCATGGCTAGATCACCAAAATGACTTAGTCACTGATTGTCTGGGTGGCTGACTGACTGACTAAAACATGAGCTGACTGACTTACTGACAAACTGGCTGAAAGAGTGCCTAACTAATGGCTGGTTTTACTGGAGGACTCTTGATGTAGTTAGCTTGAATGTCAAATTGGCTGACTGCTCTGCAGAGAGATTCATCAATACATGTAGCTGACTATTGGCTTTCTTTTTAAAGATTCTCACTGCTCAAGTATGGCCAAACCTGGATTAAAGTGCTTGGGTAATTGGGACATCAGTTGGATTAGAGAAGTGTGGCTCCTGCACACTATCAAGACCTGCAAAGTAACACAGCCAATTGACAGGACATAAAAAGGAGATAAATAAGATAGAAACCTGGCAGGTCAGTGTGTAAAATGATAACCTTTTCTCAAAGACGCAATGTAATTTTACAAGAAGAGAGCTTGAAACAATCTACTGGATGTTGAGATCTGTGAGGCAAATTCATCAAATCTGCCCAAACACACATTCCTGCAGTTACCTTATCACAGAGATTCAGAAATAAGTCATTAATGCAAAGGGGCAATACTTTTCTGGGGAAGGGAAAAAATCCAATTTCAAAATCTTTCGAGATCCATGACCCTTCAAGCAGCCTAAACTAGACCTGAGGAGCTCTGGTGCTTGGGTCATAGACTTTTTATTTTTTTGAGCTGAAATTAATGAAAAGGAAATGACATTAAAGTCCAGTTCCATATTGAGATTGTGACAGATGCAGGAGTACTTGAAATAATTAAATCATATGTAGCAGCCTCCACAGAAAAAAGGAAGGGGAAGAGACAAAATTTGATACATTAGCGTTTTTTAGCGTTTTTTTTTTTTGAATGTTGTGACGTGATAACGTCATAATCAGTGCTCATTCGAGTTGTACTGCAATAGCTGATATTTGTATTGATTTCTCAGGCCATTTTATGGGTGGGTACTTTGCATGACTGACTTCTTGAAAACTAGGTTGAAGCTCGTGCTAAAAATTTGATAGTCAACGTTTTTGAAGTACCATTCATGAAGCTGTAGGCTGATGAAAAAATAGACGTCCACTTGTTTTCTCTTCGTTCGAATAAAAACAGAACCCATGATATTTCACAAGGCATTTAGTTTGGTGTTGTTTGGTTCAGTTCATTTTCTCTGTAATATTACAGTAATATAATTAGCATTTACGGTGTCATCACATCTTCAAAGACCGAGAACGTAGTTCTGAAGAGTTTCGAGGTGTTTGAAAATGTGAATAAAATATTCATGTTATGTTGTTCTGTTCTCACTTGAATGTTTTGGTTTGTTTTTTTTGTTGTCTGTTTGTTTGTTGTTTTTTAAACAGTTTCCGTGTTGTTGTATTTAATGTGTTACTCTGGGGCCTTTGCATTATTTTAGCCCTTTACCTTGGTGTTTTATTGCACCGTTCCTTCTCTCCAGGTGAATGTTGTGAGTATAAAGGTGTTGACATTTTCCTCTTCTCCAATTTGTTTCAGATTTTGAAAGAAAGCATAGGAGAAGGAACTGATTCAAGATCTCTTTAACGTCTAAAGAAAGGAAGTAAGGCCAAGTATGTATTTTTGTTTGTTGGGATTTGATTTAAATTCTATTTATTGTAGAGTAAGAGGTGTCATATTTACTTTCCCTATTTCCAAGATAAATGTTTGCGGTCACAATTTACTTTTCAACTTTTGGAAGGAAGGCGGACTACTATCTACATTTGCCATATACAGATCTCCGTTTTCCCACTTTGTCTGATTTTGAAAACATTTATCACTAAGTAACTTTACATTTTGTCTGAAAAACTCGGCCAGTGGTTAGCAGTCTTTGCGTCTAATTTCTTCTTCAAATTTCTTGCGTATGTGGAGATGTCATTGAATTCCAAGAGGATGCGTAAATAATTTGCCGTCGGCGGATTTCTTGTTGTTGTTTTGTTATTTTAGAGGACAACAGGGAAATGTACAATTTTTAAGCGCACGTGCTCAGCTATTATTCTGCTCATTAAATCTTTTGTTTCGCCACGTTCTCGTTGCCATAGTAGGTCTGGCTATTATATGGTGCTGGCAAAGAGCTTAGAGTTGGGTAACAAGCTGATCTGGTTTCGATTATTGTAAAATTATAAGTTATAATTATTATTGTTGCTACCATTTTCTTCTTCCAAGTACTGAAAAGTTCACAAGTGTAAAATGGAGTTCAGAGGAGAAGAGAGTATCTTTTACTTGTTTTGGTGAGTATAATTGCTGTGTTACTGTGGACATTCTTAACAAAAATCTATGTAATTCGTTGGAATTTTCCGTTTTAGTCATTTGCATCGGCAAGTATTTTCGTAGAGCAGAAAATTGTTTTCCGGTGAATCAGAAATGTTAAATTCTCCCTTCCTCTCGCTTACATCAAAAATTTACGCGCTCATTCTGAAGTAAAACACACACCTTTTGAAATATTTAGTGTTGTTTATTACAGATGTTTTATTGATTTATTGCCAGTTACATATGAAGTAAAAAAATATTCATTATATTTTTGTACAGTTTCCTTTAGAATTAAGAGGAAGACAGAAGAAAATAAAAGGTCTAAGAAAGAATCGGCGTGGAAAAGAAGGAGAAGTTTGCTAACATTTCGAACTGCCGCGTGCAGAACTCTTGCAGACGATTGAAACTGGTTTCGATGCAAAATGTAATTGATTTATTTTGAGTTGAGTACTACAGAATAAAACAGCTGCGAAGCCCTTCATGGATGGTGGGCGGATCCTTTTCCAAGGTTGACATTTTTGAGGATCAATTCTCCACCCTTAAATAGCATTAAAAATTAACCATCACAAGTAAGGGATCAGGGGGAATTGTCAACCTTGGAAGGAAGAAAAACTGGAGGTCGATCCACCACCGTCCCCCTCTACGCCCGCCTCTCACAAACAGTTGCTATGTAATTTGAGACGAGTTTAACATTGTGGTACGACATATTGTAGTAAGCATGCGTTTAGTTTGATCATCTCAGACAAACATAATCTTACAGCACGCATGTGTATAAAAGATGTAGTTTACCACAAGGATTTACTTGTTTGAAATTACAAAACAACTGTCTATGAGAGGTGGGTGTGGTGGGGTGGCGGATCGACCCCCGATTTTTTTCGTTCTTTCCAAGATTGACAGTTCCCCTTGGTCTCTTACTTGAGATGGCCATTTCCCGCCGAAAGACTTAGGAAAATGTTTCTTCAAAACACAACATGGATGCACATCCGTACTTTACGTTATATAATTACACCAGAAGGACAAAGTTGACGGAGGTTTCTGGCTACCCAATTTACACTTATTTTCGAGGTTGAAGTCTTTCTTTGGCCTCTTTCGTGAAAGGTTTGAAATACCTGCGAAGTAAGGAGAAAGCAACGAAATTCTTAATTTCTGTAATATTATTTTAGATGGCTTCATATCTAAATTACAACTTTCCCTTTAACTTTACCACCACAGTTGTACTCACCAGATTGTTAATTATCCAGGTCTCCTTAACGTTTTCAACTTGTAATCTTCGCTTTACTGAAAAGAAATTAAAAAATGCAAGATGTTAAAAAAAATTCCTATTCCGCTTACTTTTCAGTGACATTTTAAATACAACAAAATTAAATATTTCCTTTCAACTAAACGAAAACTACGTAAAAGGAGAAAAAGTTTTCACATAATCTGGTTGTACTTAAAATAACATTCCTCGCCAAGGTTGAGTGTAAATGTGCAGGCCAACTACACAGCTCAGAAATAATTCAGTAACGTTTCATTCAAATTTGGTACTTTTTACCTTGACGGAGAGGAATGCAAAAAAAAAAAAAAAGGAAAATTTTGATTCCTTCAACAATAACAAGTGAGTTGGTTAATTACCAAAAGGCAACATGTGCTCTTGAAGATAACTTCTCACCACCTGCACAGTGTTTGATCATTTGGCGATAAGAAATCTAAGCTTCAGATCAAGAGTTCAAATGCAACCTAAGAGATTTAAGTCAAACAACCTTTTTTCCGGAAAAGCATTCAAAATTCATTGACAAATTAAACCCATTGCAGTGAATACCAGTAACAATCCCTTTTTTGTTTTCACAAGGCTGTTTATCACTTGATGACTTCGAAATTTTTAGATTGGAATCAACTAGTTCTGTGACCTATTAGTAAGAGGCATTGAGGTGATTCTTCGGAGAATCACACACCATTGGTTTGTCCTTGATATGGAGTGCTGCTTCGATATCCCAGGTTTACGGCCACAAATGCTGCACTGAACTATGGTCTTCTGTTTTTGATCTATGATACTGCTTTGAGCAAATGCAATCATTTGTTGATTTGATTATTTTTACATAATATTGCTGTCACACAGCCAATAACCAGAAACGTTTCCACCCTTACATGATATTTGCAAGAGTCAAAACACTCTTGATCGATGGAATGTTGTTAGTCCATGGTACTATTAGACTATAACAATTTATCAGAGAAAGAGTTGAAAAGATTTTCTTTTTTTTAATCTCTCAGTGATCAAAGAGTCAGTTAATGAGAACACTTCATGAAAACATGAAAACCGCAAATGTTGTTTCAAGTTTCAATTCTTTTAACAATTCTTCATAATCAACAATTGTGTTTGTCCAAGTCCCAGGTTAAGTCTAACTATTTTCGGCTGAATATCTCCAAATCAATCAAATAAAAAACCTTCAAGGCCGAATACACTGCACAATACACACATCTTATTCAATGGTTTTAATGTAATAAGCACAGACATTTTGCAGGTAACGGTTTTTTTTTTTTTTTTTCCTGAGCCCCTCTGGGGCAGGGGAAAAATACGAATAATGAGAAAAATGTCCCACTTGTTATATGTTGAAAAATTGTATGATTTTCTAGCATTTTGGCTTTTAGTTTTAAAAATAAATCCTACACCCAATCTGAACATTGTGTTGATCACGTAAGGTGAGTGCAAAAGACCAAAACAACACAAAGAAAACTATGAGAGTGTTCTTTATGACCAGCAACGAGTTTGATGTGCTTAAAATTTTGCTGCTTTAAAAAGTCATGCCTAAAAAAAACTGAAAAAAAAAACAAAAAAGTTTGGATCGTTTGGTAAAACCACTTAAAATACACCAACCTCTGATGCCCTAATAGGATAAATTGATGTACAGTACTATTGATCTAATAAAATGACAAAATAAAATGAAAGCACTGTTACCTTCCACTTAAATGTCGTTTCTCTTGACAGCATGACAATCCTTAGGATCCAACTGCCTCTAACATCAAGATGAGCCGTCCAAAAGTTTCTGGTCAATGTATTTCAAAGGGGATCAACTTCTCATTGGCATATATTCTTCAATCCAACAGGGACATGATAGGCTTGCTATTAAACACCCATCTCTTGTACACAGTTCAAGATCCTTTCAGCACAGTAAGACAATCCTGTTCCCAAAACAACTTTCACACTCTTCTCTTTATTTTTTGGTGGACCAAGTCTTAGCATCACAGATCAAGACTGAGGAAGAGACTTTGTGGATGATGCTAACACCATTGTGGATAAGCAATTAGTCACCCATCTCTTGTGCACAGTTCAAGATCCATTCAGCACAGTAAGACAGCCCGGTTTCCAAAACAGCTTTCACACACTTCCCTTTGTTTTTTTGATAGACTAAGTCTTAGTATCGCAGATCAAGACTGAGAAAGAGACTTTATGGGTGACGCCAACTCCATTGCAGGTCAGCTCTTAGTCACTCCATCTCTTGTGCACAGTTCAAGATCTGTCTAGTGCAACTAGACAGTCCAGTTTACCAAAACAGCTTTCACACACTTCTCTTTGTTTTTTGGTGGACCAAGTCTTAGCACCAGAGATCAAGACAGAAGAAGAGACTTTATGGGTGATGCCAACTCCATTGTGGGTCAGCAATTAGTTACCCATCTCTTGTGCACAGTTCAAGATTTGTTTGACACAGTATGTCAGTCCAGTTTCCAAAACAACTTTGACTTCTCTTTATTTTTTGGTGGACCAAGTCTTAGCATCACAGATCAAGACTGAGGAAGAGACTTTATGGGTGATGCCGACTCCATTGTGGGTCAGCTCTTAGTCACACCATCTCTTGTACATGGTTCAAGATCCGATCAGCCCAACAAGACAGTCCAGTTTCCAAAACAGCTCTCAAAAGCCCCTCTTTGTTTTTTGGTGGACCAAGTTTTAGCATCACAGATCAAGACTGGGGAAGAGGCTTGATCAATGGGGAAGATTCCATTGCAGGTCAGCTATTAGTCACCCATATTTTGTAAACAGTTCAAGATCCTTTCAGCGCAGCAAAAAAGTTCACATTTCTACAAGCTCTCTGTCTTTTCTCTTTGCTTTTTGGTGGATTGTGTATTGTTTCATGTTGCAGCCACAAGTTCAAACAACCAGCCAAAGGACAATCACCTCTATCACCTAGGAAGGAAATTATAAGAAATGGTTAATAACTATTAAAAATTAATTAAACAAATTAAGTTGAAACTTCCTCAATACATATTGGACTTCTGGACTTGGAGAGCATGGCAAAAATGGAAAAAGGAATCAATCAATCAACATGTCTATTTTAGAATGGTATTTAACCCTTTATACTCAATATCAGCAATCATATTCTCCATACTGTTCTCTGTACATTTACTAAGGTGCTGATGAGGAGAATTTGCCTGGCAATCAAGAGCTTCTTCAGTTGGTGATCATTTCCTTTATTCTCATGACATTAATGTGTGATTCAGTGGTGATATTGTAAGGAGAAATTAGATGCTAGTCACTCTTAGGGGTTAAAGGGTTGAGAGAGATCTGAAATGGAGTTATCCAGTTGCAACTCTCTAAATTGTAACCATAATGATTAAAAATTGCCATTTTAGTAATAAATATAATTTAGATAAAAGATAACTTGATTTAGGAAAAAAAGAAGTCATCACCTCTGATAATTGACTAAGAAGAAACAAAAACTGGAGTAAACATATTAAAATTGTTTCCCTTTTCTGGTTGCTCTAATAATTGCAGTGCCAAAATATACTTAAAAACTCCACCTTTGAACAGGTTTAAATGTACTGAGTTCTCTTTTTAGCACAACACTTGCAGTCAAACCAGTACTGACTCTTTAACTCCCAAGATCTCATTAGCAATTCTCCCTACTGTTTGCTATACAGTTCTTGTGATGTTGGTTTGGAGAATTTGGTATTGGATCAACTTACAATCCCCTAATTGATCTTTTTCTCCATTCTCCTTTCTTGTCTGCTTGATATTATATTGATACTGTAAGGAGAATTCTGTCTTGGTCATTCATGGGAGTTAAAGGGTTAAGCAGTCACCAACAGAGAATGGTGGGGTGACCATTAAAATACAAGTTGACAGCTTAACACAGGATGACCAGCAAATGACTTGCATGATCTCTACGCCTAATATTTGTCCTAACAATCCAAAGAATAGACTAAGATGATCTGCAATGCATTGAAGACATTTGAACCAAAAGTACTGATTGATTCTGGGAGATAAACAGGGATTAATTTATATGAGAGATTATCCTTACTTCTCTTTGAGTGGTTTGGTTTGATTGGACTATTCATTTCACATGAAAGACAATACAAACAGACCATTGGGACTCTGCTGTCAAGGATGACCATGACCTTATAATAATGGCCACTACCTGACAAAGGAGAAAATTACACTACCTCATGAAAAAAAGAATTTCAGTACTTTGACAACTAACTGCTTAACCTCTTGACTCCTGTGAGTGACCAAGAGAGAATTTCTCTTGACAAAGTCTATTCAATTTCAAGCACAAAAGTGATGGGATTAAAGAAAAATATATAGATTAGGGAATCACTAGCTGATCCAATATCAAATTCTCAGAACAAACATCATAAGAATTCTATGGCAGACAGTACAGAGAATTACTAAATAAATGTAATCTTGGGAGTGAAAGGGTTAATACAGTGTTGTTTAATAAAGATTTGACTGTAGTGTGTTTAGGGTTTAAATGCCTAAGATCTATTCACCATATGCAATGAATCAACAAAACCTTTTTCATAGCATTTCACATAATTCTTTTAAGAGATTTAAGCTGCACAATAACAGTGATATTTCACATTGGACTCAATATAATAAGTCTGATTGGTAAAGAACATTCAATCAACAAAATATCTGCAGTGGATACTGCATTTATTATGTCAAATTCAAAATATACCAAATTTTCAGGCCCCTTTTCAGTGTAGTTTTCCCAAACTTTTGCAAACTCAGAGAGAAGTGTCTTTTTAAGGCAGATTCTTTATAAAATGTACAACACAATTATTGAATTTAGTTCACACAAAATATTATGAATTATCAAACCTCTTGTTTGTGTTACATGTATCTGTCTCAGCCTTCTGCTTTGGTAGATAACTCAGACCTCGGTTTGGATTATGTATGAAATCAACCTCATCCAATAATTGCTTCGTGGATGTTGAAATATTCAAATATCTCTCTTGGAGTCTGTTACAATAAAAGAAAAAGGATCATCTCAAAGATCTATAACCATGCATTGCAGCAAGTTATCCTAATTGGCTTGTGCTTCATGCACATTCATAACCACCGAATGTTCCTGCAGTGTAACTCTACATTATAATGCACCAGTTCCTAAATTTATAATCCCTTGGAAAAGAAAAATTGGGCAACATGCTTCAAAGTCACAGGGACCCACCTGTAAATATTACTTACAAATAGTAGTTTGAAAATCAATGATACCCTTTTGAAAATATCAGTGAGTAAATTAATGATTGATAAGGAAGTGCTTGAAAAATTTTTATTCTACATTTGTAGTTGACAAATTCATAACAGGCCATTTTAAGAAAGGTACTTTCAGAGTCACAGCACAGAAGAAATTTCACAATTCAAAATGAAATCTTGCTTTTGAAATGTTAAGTTTAAACAGCCAAATTTGATTTGACTTTTATAGAATGTAATTTCTTTCAGAATGTGTGATAAGGATTGTAAGTGCCCCTAAGGCACGGGTTTATCCCTTGTTTTGATTTAGTAATCGTTTAGTTAATAATCTGTAAAAGTCACACTAGGTGCCTCGTCACGCGTTCCGTAAGTGGTATCGCATTTCCAAACAGAACAGATCTATTGTGCAATTCAATAATTCGATCGATTTCGCAAGCACACGTGGTTTAATAGAAAGAAATTGTCTGTCGTTTTTATCGAAGGAAGGAAAGGTCTTTTTGTGTCAACTCTCGCCAGATCCGGCAACAATGTAAGTTTAATTTACCTCGAGTGTTTCTATAGCTAATTTCTTGTCCCTAATTTTGTGAATCAATTATTTTTAGCTTCACGGTCAAATACGACATTTAATAAAGGAGGCGTTCCATGAAAGAAATTGGGGCGATATTTGTTGTGTCGATCAGTGAGATTCGTACGGTCCAGCTAGCGGCGATCAAGCGTCGCTATAGGATAATGCCTCTTAAGTGAGTGCTTTGATACGTTGTAGAGAAAATCTTAATTTGATTTGGCTTTTATAGAAAGTAATTTATTTCAGAATGTGTGATATGGATTATGCTTCTTAAGTGAGTGCTTTTATACATTGTAGGGAAAAGCAGAAATCTAGAGGAGTTAGTTTCTCCAATAACTTCTTGTATGGGAAAGCAGCTACCCTCTTGGAAACCGTGCATAATATGCTACTCCTTTTATAGAGCAGTATGTTAATAAAAAACACACAACTACTTAAAAATTGCATACACTCTGCTCACCAAAATATTTCATTGACAAAATGAACATATAAGTATGACGCTTCCCCTTTTCAAAGAAATATTCAAAATGTGAGACTAATAATAAGTGCATCAAAAAAAGGAAATACAAATTTAAATTAAAGGAGTTAAAAAATCACATTTTAGTCAACTCCTTTGGGAACTTTCAAAAACATTTCCTCTTGCCCATGGAAACTTTGTGAGCATTCACTTTTTGGATCAATATTAGTATCTTGGCAACCGCCCACCTACCTCTCCCCTAAGCCAACAACAGTCAATTGATAACAAGTTAGGGTTAATGTTGGGTTAGGGGAGGGGTAGGTGGGCAGTTGCCCAGATACTGATATTGATCCCACTTTTTTAAGTCTACCAGCTACAAACACATTTCTAGAGTGACTACCTTATAATTTCTAAAAGCCCTGAATCAAACATTAAGGTCAAATAAGAAAAAGGAAATGATCACCAACAAAAGAGGGTCTTCATTGTCAAACAGAGTCTTGTTGACAGTACCATAGTAAATGTATAGAGAACAGTATGGAGAATATGTATACTGACGTTTGGATGCAATAAGCTAACATCGCAAAACAAATGCAAAAAATATCTGAATTTCCCACTAAACGTTTAGAATATTTCAAACAGGCTACAAGCTTACTTAGAAGCAAAGCATATAACTTGAGTTAGGAATAAACTGGATGGAGAAAACAATTTTCCATGCAGTTTTCGACTTTTAGTCTTATTATGCTCACCTACAACACACATGGTCTCCATTTTAGTCTTCTCCAACCAGTGTTGCTATTGTTCCATCCTAAGACCACAATAATATATAATAAATATATAATCTGAGAGGCAGCTGATATTCGAATTGCCACCTTCCGCCTGGCTTTGTATTAAAAATAACAAGATTTGTCCATCATTGCGTCTGGCCACGTCGCCATTTTGGCTTTACTTCACTTGTGCCCAGTACTTCTCGATAAAACGCGTCACGCTACATACGAATTTTACGGCTCATGGCCAGAGGGATAGGATTAATATGGGTTTATCGAATATTTATGACAGGACATCGTTTTGATTCACGGACACGAGACTTTGATATTACTATATTCACGAGCGAGTCTGGGAGATTAAAGGCATTAGGATTTTAGTCACTCTCTTAGCTTGGTTTTTCGGTTTTGGTTTTTGCGGTTTGCGGATTTTCCCCTCTTTCAGCATTTTTTTTTTTGGTCCTCGGCCAAAAAAAAAAAAATCCAAGAGGTCTTTCGGAACTGGTATACAATAATTTCCTCTAGTAAGTTCCCGGTGACGATTAAAAAATGTAGCAAAATGTATCTGTTTGTTTCGTCTGTGTAACCGCACGTTATACTATTTTACTGTCAATTCAAGCTACACGTAACTGATTACCAACCATTTCAATTCAATCTTGGAATTTGAGTTTAGGTTCTCAAAAATTTCGGATTTTCGGGAGGTTCTCAGTGCCGAAGGTTATACTTTTGCGATCGCAAAACTCC
Source organism: Pocillopora damicornis (assembly GCF_964200805.1). Taxonomy (NCBI): domain Eukaryota; kingdom Metazoa; phylum Cnidaria; class Anthozoa; order Scleractinia; family Pocilloporidae; genus Pocillopora; species Pocillopora damicornis. Next base: position 6,954,976 of record NC_142673.1, read on the forward strand.
TCTAGGGTGGGGTATCGTGGTTATGTAGAGGACTTTGGCTCTTTTTCTCAATTCAAAAGGACATTAGAAGACGTAGGGCTGATAATATAATTTATATTTTGATATATATATTTTTCGACTTTTCGCTGCAACAGCAGTGAGTAAAAGGCATTAACATGCGTTATTGACATGTTTCTATTAATACTATCGAATTAACAGGAGTATCTATAAGAAAACAATAACTGCTGGAAACACCTGCCGGTCACTTCAAATCTATTCCCCCTTTCCCCCATCCATGAAGAGTATTTTTAATTCCGGCATTTAGCAACGGAAAAAATGGACATTGCACCCTCAAATCTTTGTCTGTGTCCAGGGCTTCTGAGCATGAATAATTTTGCGTTGGAGCTCTAGTCTCAGATTTCTTCGTAGTTCATCCTCCTTTCTCTTGTAACTAAGCTCTATTGCATTTTTCTCGCCCTCAAATATTTTAGCGAGTTCATCTTTCTGAATCCTCAAACAATCCAGTCCTTCCTTGAGTCCATCTATACTCTGGAGCAGGTAAGCTCGTTCATAAGCATACCTCGCTCGACATTCGTCTTCGGTAAGTTTCCTAACCGTCATTTTGTCTTGTTCGAACCTCTCTGTCATCTCGGCTTTTTCTCTTTCAAATGATTTCAACAAAACTTCTTCTTGTTTGCGTAGCACGCTCAGAAGTTCTTCACGATCGAGGTTCGTGTTACCATCGCAACTGCCTTCTCCTTGAACTTCCAAATTTCCGCGCTCTCCTGAGCTTGCACCCAGGCCCTTTAGACAATCACAGTCGCCCGGATGTTGGAGCGCATCTCGATGGACATGTTTAGTAAAAAGATCGAACGATTTCCTAAGATGGCGGAGTTCATTCAGAAAAAAATCCTTCTCCTCGGTGAGAACCCGGATGAGGTCGTCTTTTGTCTTAATAATCTCACTGTACTCATCCCTCAACTTGGTTTCAAGGTAGTCTTTCTCTTTAATAAATGCTTTTTCCATTTCTTCTCTCGCTGGGTGAAACTCATCTTTCAAAGCCTCCAGCTGTTGATGCAAAGTTTCATAAAATTCTGTTTGACTCGAAGAATCTTCTGTTTTTGACTTTGCGTGTACGGCTTTTTCAACACAATCTCCGCCTTCGTTATGATTCTCGGCATCCTCTCCTCCTCTCGAATCGTTATCGTCGGATTTACAATCAGCTTTCAGCTTCTCCATTAGCTGACGGACTTTTTCTGACTCTTCCCCGCTGTAGCTGTTCCAGAGGAGGTAAATATCTTGAAGAAAATCTTGCCAAAGACTACGATGTGTCGAGGAAAGCTTAAAACCCGGGACGCTTTCAAGTTTGGGGAACGAGCTCTCCTTGCGAAAATTTGATTCCCATCGGAATTCACTTCATCATAGTCAATATTTTGCAAGAAGCTGAAAACGACAGCAGGTGTTAAAATAAGTCTTCAAGGTTCTTCGTTACCCTTTGTGTGAAGTAAAAAATACCTGTATTATTAAAGGGATAATTTGCGTAAATGACAAACTCTCCGACTTAGCAACCATCGAAAGCGACAGAATCCCCTTATTAAATTTTCATGAAAAGTAGTTTGGAAGGCCGTCTCGTTATAATTTCTATGCTCTTTTTTCAAAACCTCGTTCGATCAAAGTAACAGACATGGCTTCTTTCTTACCATGGAAAACAAAGTACTTAATATAGTATCAACTGCACGTCTAACCCACCTCTACTCTCCCGAGCCAATTTTCTCAAAGCAAAACAAAACAAAACGAGTATTTGTGTTAGAAATGTGGGCTACTGGCCAATATTAATTCTATTCATCTGAAACGCTCTGAATACATAAATAATATTAACCATTTTGTGGTTTTTATTTTCAACTAAAGCTTTCTCTATTTCACCAATAGTGCGAAGAAAACATGAAGTGTAAGATTCATTAACAAAGTAGAAACACTGAGAAGCATAACTCGGTTATTCAAACACCTTGTGGCTCTTAAGCTGACATTTTTGGGAAGGAATTAATAAAAAAGCCTAATTAATAATACACAGATCAGAGAGGCTATTTAGATTTTCTATTAACACAGTGACAACTTTGGAATAAAAAAATTACCTCAAGGTGTTTGTAATAAAAGATGACGAACGAATCATGTAAAGTAAACCTTCAAAACAGCCGTTGGAATTTGTGAAAACCTGTAGATATTACCATATATTCCTTGACTTGATAATCGTAAATGTTTTCATATATTATCGATTGCAAAAGCATTGACATGTAAGAAAGCGTTTGCAATGAACGATGAGACCCTAAAGCTCTTCATGTACACATGTACACGATACCTACCATTGGTACGTGGTGAATGATGGAAGCTATTCACGCTCTCCTGGAAATAAAGGATTTCGTGAAGGGTGAGAGATGTGAACTGATTTTGTATCTGCACAAACATTTCCCATAAAACCGTTTGGTCTCATCGTTTTTGGATCATGTTTTTGGGGTGTCAACGTTTTTGCAATTGAGCGTTTGCGTGTGCCCAGGCGCTTGTAATGGTAAAATCATGGCAAAGTTTTCATAGTATCATTTCACATGAAAATTTAATCGGCTTTTAAAAAATTGCTGTGACGGTTTTTCAAAATAGTTTTTGACGCCTACCGGTTGAAAGGACCTCACTTACGCATGCGCCTTAGAGCTCTGACAGCGGTTTGTGACTGAAAGAGCAGAAACCCGAATTTTTAAGCTCAGGCCGTCTACAGAACGCCAGAGTAATAAGGCGAGAGACAAATTGTTAATTAGGGCAGCCTACATATGTTTGCCGCTTCTAAAATGAGTACCATAAATCTTGGCACGCTCCTCTACTTTTTAAATTTTTTTTTTATTCTACATCCCTTTAATGTGAAACAATGCCTGATATTGGTCTTGGTGTTAAAAGTAGTCACCACAAGATAACATTGTGTGGGAAGAGAGGGTGAATTCCCGAGAATTCTACCAGATATGAATTACAAGACTTCTATTTATCACGTTGAATAGAGAGTTGTCGACCAACTGTTAAGGGAAGGCATGCCAACCAATTCAGTCTATAAGGGTAGCCCATCCTAAATTAGGACTTCAACCTCTTACATACACTGCTGTCAAAAACCTTACTGCTGAAAGGAAAATGTATTAGTAAATTCAGTAAAAATTAAAGGCGGAAGTTATCATAAAAACCTGTTCAACGTCATTTCCCAAGAAACGTTCTAAATGGTAAAAATAGCCATTTGTACCCCGAAGAGCAAATAATAACAGCATTCAGATATTTTAAAAACTGTTTAGGAGTCTTTGTTTGAGCAACAATGGAAAATTGTATGTTCTGTCCATAACTTAAATATCAAAATATTTGAATTTTGTTCAGAGAGATAAAAAATACTGAACAAAAAGACACTGTACATACTGCACAATTCTGTTACTGTAAAGACTTGTGCCAATCGACAGAGATCTGTAAACGTTCCACGGTGTAGATTACAGATTTCGTAGACCTTTAAAATCGTAACATCGTGTCGTATGAACAAGTTTATCAAAGAACGCACTGAAATCCTTCGAAATCCTTTTTCCTTTCAAAAACCTGAATTGCTAGGACAGTCCTTAAAAATACACCGGTAGTTTTCCCCTTTTGCTCTTCCGCTGGAATTTTGACCGTCGTAGATCTCTTTAGAACCTTTGGTTACGTATCTATCTTCCAGCCTCGAGTCGAAATCTTTGTATCGATTATCGCGTATTCCGTCATCTTTGTCATCGTACTTAAAACCTATGAATTTTGATGACGGGTTATATGACGAACCTTCCAAACTCTCTTTATCGTGTCCACTGGCATATTTGCTTTTGTATGTGGAGTCGAGGTAGTTTGAGGATGCGCTGTATGAAGCATCACCAAACTCCTTGTTATCGTAGCTTCTGCTTCTGTGTTCGGAATCGAAGTATCTTGGTGATGAGTTATATGACATAGGAGGTAGCTCATCGTGGCTGCACAAATCTCCGATTAGATTGTGAAGAGCTGATCTCTGATGACGCAGTTGCTCGTTCTGTAAATGTGATGTTTTCTGTCCATCTTCCAAATCTTGCAAACTCTTTTCTAAGTTATCATTCCTCATATGCAATTCCTGAATCACTTCCCCTGACATTCCTGCCATACTTTCCACGTCCTGCATCTATGAGAAGAATCAAATATAACGTGATTTTGATTGATTTTTATTGCTCTATATTGATTGATTGATTGGTCTATAGGACATGAACCATACTTTCGACCAATCAGGTGAAAAACTGAAGCCAACCTCAACTCGGTTATTCGCGTTTTCCTGCGCTTTAGGCCATTTGTCGCCTCCACTCCGAGTTTCTATTAGCTTTTTGTGATATGTTCTCTGGTTAAACTGTTACCCTTTTATCGCTAGAACTGACTGTGTCCCTGAGATGGGGTGCAACTGAGATCTTATTATATGGTGACATCAATTATCATGATGACAGAGAAAGGAGAATCGTATTGTGTAAAAGGTTCCCAACCTTCTCATTTAAACGTGTAACGTATTCATTCATAGCTTCCCTAGCCAGGGAAAGCTTAGTCTCCAACTCCTTTTTCTCCACCTCCAGTTGAGCGATCCGGGCCGGGTCCATAGCCACTGATGAGTAAGACAAATCCTCTCTGCTACCTTCAAATTGAGTCCTGATGATCTGACCAATGGTGAAAATTTCTCTTTCGATTCTCTTTAGTGCATCAAGGTCCAGTTCTCCACGAGAGCTAGAAAGCTCTCGGCCAGTATGCAAGAGCCTATCTTGTAAGCCCTTAATGTTGTGAAGACTTTCAGTCTTGCGGGTGGATATTTCTGTCTCAAAACTGGTAGCCTAGAATGAGAATGATGAGTAAAATTGCTAGTAAATATCTGTGGGCCTTATTATCAACAAAAGCGCTTTATTTCCCATACACAAAGTAGATGTGATCACAAAGTGAAATCGTCAAGACTTCAGGCGAGGCATTTTAATTCTTAACAGAAAGGGTAAATAACCTTATTGATTCAAAACTGACACCGTTACAGGCTCACACGCAGGGCGTTCGATAGTGAGGAATGAGTTAAAGTTACTTTCTCTCGTCACTTCTTGAGTTTTCTGCTGAAGCTGCTCTTGGTTCGTGCCATGTATCAATACTTACACTTACAGAAATTAATCTATTTTCTCACCTTTTTTTTCTCATTTTTCAGTTTTTCCAACAGCCGTTCCAATTGATTTTGCAATTCTGAAGTTCTTTCTTTCAGGGAAGAATTCTCAGAGACCAGGCGCTTGATTCGTTCAGTTTCGTCACTTTTCTCTGAGGGCTTTCCTTGTTGCTAGAAACGGAGAAAACAGTGTTATAGTGTCATATGGTAAAAAGAATTAATAAATTTGTGTAGAGTAAGCTGTCGGACAAGTTGTGAGCTCACCGAAGTTTGATGAAGTAGCTCAATCTTCTTTTGCTCCAAAGTTTTGATTTTCAGTTCCAGTTCCCTGATGACCTGAAGAAGTCTGTTCTTTTCTCGTAATGCTGCTTCGTATTTTGCCTACAGAACAGAAAAATATCTCATAAATTACGATCAATACCTACACAACGAGGACGTAGTCGATATGTCAGGTCGACATACAATTACAAATTAGACTAACAGCTTCCATCAGTCAGAGGAATTCATTCTGCAATTTTTTTGTGAAAAATCGTAGTAAATCGGCATTCATTGTTTATTTATCTTTCTATTTACAAGAAAAGCTATCAAAACTAGACCACCAAAACTAGATTGACGCTCACCTTGTATGAAGAATCCTGGGTGTCATATCTTGCCTCTAATTCATGCTGGGATTTACCCTGCAATAAGCCAACATAATTTAGGATAAATATCGGATAACTTGGCCTTTCAAGGATAGCCGCTGATAAATCAGAACGGTTGTTAATCTTGCGGTTTTAAACGACAAAGAGCTATGTGCCTCGAGTTATGCTAAGTATATATTTTGTCTGGGAAGCCAAACTTTAGAGATCCAGCAAAAGCAATAAATACCTTGGAAGGAGAAGACCATCACTATGAATACAGAGACAGAACAAATTATTTACCTTTTGTCTCGGGCTCAGTACACTCCGTTGGCCTTGAATGTCATCTTTATGTCTATTGGAATCTTGTCTTCTCTGTTCTCTTCTTCGCTCTGCAGTGAGCTGAGTCTTGGTGTCGTAGTCTATTGAGGTCTTTTCAGCTTTGGCTGCTCGAGCCTCCAGCCCCCGTAGTTTCTCTTCCAAGTGCCGATCGGTGTTTTCGAACCTTCTGGCCCTGTCCTCATGAGTATGGAAGCTTGTCTGGTCATTGTGAAGTCGTTTTCTATCATCCTCTTTTTCGGTTTTCATTTTACTAGTCTCCTCAACCTGCTTGGTTCGGGTCTTGAGCCTTAGGTCTTTGTCCTGGTTTGCTTTCAGGAGTCTTTCCATTTCAGCCTTGGCTTCCTCTTTGTACTGCTTATGAAGGTCGATGTTTTCCTCCAGCGCTACAATCTTGGCTTTTAAACCTTTATTTTCACTTTTCAATGCATCAATCTCAAATCGTAACGCCGATTCGTTGTCTGTCGGTGTGTGATGAAATGACATGCTCCTGGCCTGGGGCTCCTCCATTGATCTAGTTCCAGAGTCCGAGAGTCCAACTTGACTGTTGCTTGGCAAAGCTCGTTTTTCATGATACACGAGGCTGGTGTGAAATTGTGACTGCAAAGTCGAGTCATTCTTAGAATTATAATCCGTACCTACATGCTGTCCATGGATACCAGTGACAGCAGGTTGATCGACATGGGAGTTGCCAGCTAACGTTCCGGTCCCTACACTGTCTTGCTGAGGGTGTTGTAGTTGCTGATACGATTGCCAGTAGGAAGGACCTGCTTTATCACTGGCAAAATCATGCTTTTGTTGACTACCAGTGAAGCCACCTTGAACACCACAGGAGTCGGCATCATATGCTCCTGTCCACGTGATTTCTGTCTGTGACCGTTCTTGTTGTGAATGCTGATACGATTTCCAGTTAGTAAGACTCGTCACATCTCTGACACCATCAGAGACTTCTCCACGATTCGCTGACAATCCAACAGTTCCACTTCCGAGTTCAGCCTGACGGTTTCCCCTTTGATGTTCAAACACTCCTTTACTTTCTGTTTCACCAACACGCACGTTCTGTAGGTGCCCCAGAGATGATCTCGTCCACTCATCATCACTTCGTTGCCTTTGCGAATTGTCTACTTGGCCTTTTCCCTCGACCCTTAGTCTTTCTCTTGTTTTAACAATTTCATCCTTCTCCACCTTAATTTTCTCTTTTTCTCGATCAAGCTCTTCCTGTATCTGTCGTCTCTCAGATTGTACTTTTTGATCAAGCGCCTCTTTTTCGGTGTGGAATGTCTTATCTAGTTCCGTTTTATGATCTGCTAACAGTTTTTCAAAGTCATCCTTCAGTTTGCCACTGAGTCCTTCACGTCCTTTTGAAGTCAATGTTTCCTGAAAAAACGTTATTTCTTCGTACACTCTGTTTTTCTCCTCAATTTCAAGGCGTAGTACCTCGATTTCTTTCCGAAGGCGTTCGTTTTCTTTTCTATTCATCGATTCACCGTTGACAGATTTCTCTCTCTCTCGCTCTAATTCCTTTTCTACATCAAGTCTCAACAGCTTCTCTTCCTGCAAACTGTCCTCAAACGCCTTACTCTTTTCTTGGAATTCTTTTTCCATTCCAATTTTCTCTTGTGTCATGTTAGCTTCAAATTCAGCACTGGATCTCTTCAAGTTACTTTCGAACTCAGAGAGGCGTAGATTGAAGCTACTCTCCATTTCGAGTTTCTCATTATTTATGCGCTGTTCCATTTCTGATTTTTCACGTATCGCTTCTTCTTTCACGCGTGAAATTTCCCTCTCTAACATGACTTGATATTCAGCCTCCAATTTTTCCTTGAGCTCAATTTTTTCTCTTGCAAAGTTTTCCTCCATTCTTCCTTGCTCGGTTCCTAATTTTTCCCGAAGTTCTTCTAACTTCTCCTTATAATACTGGTCAAGCTGTTGTCTCTCTTCACGAAATGACTGAGTCAGTTTGTCAATCTCTTCAGCGAAGTTCCTCTGCATTTCCATCTTCTCCATAGACACATTCTTCTCAAGCTCTGCTCTCTCTGTTCGTGTCGCCTCGTCCCACTCTAGTTGTCTGCTCCTGAATCCTCGCAGAGTTTCTTCCATCCTCTTCTTGAAATACACTTCCAACGTAGTTCTTTCTCTTTCAAATATATGCAGCAGCTCTTCTTTCAAGGCCTCTTCCTCACTCTCGTTCAGTTCGATCCGAAACTCCTCTGTTACTGAACCATCGATCTCGCCGCTTTGTTGACTTACACTGTCACTTTCCCCAAAGCCACTGTCCTTGCTGGTTCGCATACCACTTTCATTACCATCTTGTCGGTAAAATCTTCCTGCTGCCTGGCTACTTGTTATAACTCCAGATGACGAGTAAATCATTTTCTGTCTTCCTAAAGGGTGACTGTCCCCTGTAAAGCTCTTTGGTTTCTGCTCGCCATCGTCAATGACTCCACAAGAGTCCATTTTCCTTCCAACATGGCTGTTTGTTGTTTCCGATGCGGAATAGGCTATCTGGCGTCCCCCAGAGACGTATTCATGGTTGTTTGAAGCTTCTTTACTGCTGTATATTTCAACTTCTGTTACTCCATACCCTGACGATTGTTCTTTGCCATGCTCACTACTTACATTGGCTGATAACGAGTGCATCAGGATTCGCCCACTGCTCTGCAGAACAGGAATGTTTGATTTCATACTGACCTTGTTTTCATTCCTGTTTGAATGCATTGCAGCAGCCACAAGCTCTTATTTCATAGACTGATGGAACATACGCATCAGAGAAAACCTGAAAATTTTACCTTAAATGTACCTACTATACTCAGATATTCAATTTACAGCGCTCTTCGAATAGCCAGAAAAGCAAAGAGAAAGAGATTGAATGAACTATTCATCGCAATTTTTATGCCCATGATTTATGTTTAATGAGTAAAATTGAGGTTTACGCCACCAGTAGCGTAGGCCACCGAGGGTATAATAATGTCACTAGGGAAGTTATAAACAAAAAATGTTAGTGAGTTCCGCTGCAAGTAGAAAATCGTCACTCACACGGCGAATTAAATCAACTGCCATGCCACCAAAATTGAGATAAAAGTTTAAATTAACGGGTCCAACACGAGAAGAACAAGCCTGTTACTCACACATCCAATTGTGGTTTCTTGGAATACCACCTTACTTGGTACAAGTTGCGGTTAAGGGACAATAAAGAAATAAATTATAGTATTTGACCTACAAGTAAGAAATTTCGCTCGAAAAAACCATAGAAATTCAATAAATAAAGAATCTGCGGTTTCAACAAAACCACATAATACACCGAGGTAAGCTAATTTTAAGGTGTCATTTAAAACATTTCCAACTTATTTCACGCTATTTTCCGCGGTTACAAGTATTCATCTAAATTTTCAAGGAAAATGGTAGTGCGGCGAAAGTATGTATCAGTGTATATTCATAGATATCGACCCGTCCTTAGCAATTTGAATCTTTACGTTAAATGCATTAATTGAGTATGGATATCTACTTCCTTAAAAACACAGTCGTGGATCACTCAAACATTAAGTTGATGGCTTCATTTATGTTTTTTCTTCTTTTTCGTTGCTTTGAAATATTTCCAAGGATGGTCCAATACAATCAATCCATTAGGATAGTTATTTCTGATGTATGTAATATCATCAACCAATAATTGCTCCTGATACCTGTAAGGAACCTGTCATTTGTCGGCAACGTGCCAATATCCCACACAGTAATGCACTCTGAGTGCTTTTGTGGTACACAGCAGCCAATTGTGATTATAGATGACGATGAGATCGTAACTTAAAGAGATGAAGCCTTGTATTATGGAGGAAGAGATTGTTTAACTGTTCCTTTTTTTCCATATGCTATTTTATTATCATAGTTTTTTGTTTCTAAAGTCCTACTTGATGAACGTTGCCATCTACGATACCAATATTCAATCTAGTTTTTAAGACAGCAGTCAAATAAGAGATATCATTTCAACTCAACATCTATAATTCAACATTCATATTTTCATTAGCAGAAATACACCTCTTATTATCATAACAAGAATACTCCGTTTGTCACAGTTGAGTTTTAAAAGTTTGATGTATATCGATAGACATACCTACGTATGTTGTGAAAGAAGCTTACCTAGCTCAGGAAGTGTCATCCACAGTCATTCGCCACAAACTTTCCGTGAGTGACACATATCTGTGCTCTCTATATTCTAAGTATAACTATTTCATCATTTACACCTTTAAAATCTTTGTCTTCAAGAACTCCCATTATGTAGGATGTAAAATGTTAAGCCTAGCTGAATGAATCAGTAAACAAGCGAGTGCTCGCCAAGAAATAACAACTTTCAGCAGTACCAGTTAATATCATACATTTTGAGAATTGTAAGTAGAACTGTTACACGAGACATAAACTAAGCTCGTATAATGGAGCTCTGATATCATATGGAGGTGTGGCTCTGGAAACGAGTCCAGCAGACATCCAAGCACTGTCCATTTGCAATGACAAATGGTATCACTGTTCACTACTAACTTCCTCTTCTTTTCCATCATCAGAGGTCATCAAAACGCGAACGGTGGAAGAAACAGGCTGTTTTGGCAGTATAGCGTTTAAAATCCTATAGACACCTTGATCAGGTTGTTTCTCGAAAGTGACATAAACCAAAATTCTTTTACGCTCGTCAGGAGTCAAACGCAACTTAGAGTCGTAGACTTTAATCATCTTATCGGTTTCCAAAGTAGGAGAAGCCAACGCCCTCGCGCTTCCCTGTTGATTCCATGCACTTGATTGAGCAGTGTTTGCACTAGATCTGTCTTCGCTGTCTTTTCCTTCTGCGGATTCTTGACTCTTAACACTAACTTCACTGTTCCTCTTTACTCGTTTTTGAAGGTGACGAGTTAAGGCTCGTATCTTGGTGTTACTCTCTTGATTCGCTTCTTGAAGCCTTTTTATTTCGATGTTTTTACCCTTAATTTCCTCTCGAAGTACATCGATTTTGCCTCTAAGTTGTTCATTTTCCTTTTCGTTTTGGGCCTCTATGTTGGAATATTTCTCCTTCACTTGCTCAAGTTCGCTTTCCACTTCTAATCTCTGCCGTCTCTCTTCCTTCAGCTTCATTTCAACTTCCACTGCTCTTTCCTGACTTTCCTTTTCCATCCGCATACTCTCCTTCAATTCACTCCGAACCTTTTGCAAACTTGTCTCAGCTTCAGTCAACTGTTGGTTGAAGTTCTTTTCGAGCTCAAATTTCTCTTTGTTAAACCTCGCCTTCATTTCTGATCTTTCCCGCAGTCCTTCTTGTTTTTCATACATCACTTCCTTCGTCAACATTACTTGATATTCTGCTTCAAGCTTTTCCTTGAGCTCCACTCTCTCTTTTTCAAATTTCCCATCTACTCGCTTTTGTTCCAGTGAAAGCTTATCTTTAAGATGTTTCACCTGATCTTCGTAGCACTGCTCAATATGATTTCTTTCCTCGCTGAATGAATGCGTTAGTTTGGATATCGCATCAGCAAATTGCCTCTGCATTTCCACCTTCTCTTTGGCCAGTTTACTCCCAAGTCTCTCTTTTTCTGTTCTAGAAGCTTCTTCCCACTCCATTTGCCTGCTTCGAAAACCATGCATACGTTCCTCCATTTTGGTTTTTAAATACACCTCAAACAAGCGCAAAAGTTCTTCCTTAAATGCTTCTTCGTTGCTCCCTTGAGCCATGACGAGCTGACTTTGGATGTCTTCAGCTGTTGGTAAAGAACGGGCATGGTTCTCAAAACTCCCAGTTTTGACAACATTCATTTCCATGTAACTTTCAGAGTCGTTACTATTCTGGCTCATGTTGTCGTGTTCCCTAAAGCTACTATCCGCTTCGTTGCTTTTTGCGTCACTTTCAATTCCACAAGCAGAGTTGCTTCCTCCATTAACATGACCACCATCGAGCACACTTCCTGTTGCAGAAGGAATGATCTGCCTGTTTTTATGTCCTGCAAAAGCGAAATCTTCTGCGTTCTGGCTCATGTCAGCTCTTGGATAATTGCTATCTAAGATTCCCAATGCAGAGTACATAGCTTTCTTATCATCATTTGGTTGAGAGGGTCTAATGGATTTTTCTCCGACTTTCCTTTTGTTTAAATACATGGTGGTTGCCAAGTTTTCCTCCTTTTTGGAAGGTGCGACCTGCATATGTTTGAGTTAAGAATTAGAACAGTTCTGGTCGACAATCAATGCTTGTAACGCAACGTAGGGATGAGAACCGAAAAGCGATAACTCTAAATGATTGCAGAGTGCACTGTACAACTGCACAGGTGATGTTCCGATCATTTAAGATTGATGTCGAAATTGAGGTTCCCAACTGCGCAACGAAACATAAATAGAATCGTGTTTATCTTCCGCAGAAATCAATACAATCAACAAAAATTATTTGATTAATATTCCTAACGCTGCATTCAGTCTCTGAGGTCCACAAGACTTAACATACTAGCGTATTTCAAAGGTAATTTATCAAGTCCTTGCATACTTCTCAAAACAATTGCTATATGGACAAGAGAAAATTCTTCAAAAGAATTAAGCAAGGTTCATAAAAATGGAGATGTTATCAAACCATTTCATAAATTAATTATGATATTTACAAAAACAAAAACCGACAAAAGTGGATTTAAAGGATAGTTTGGTTTCCTGTGGAAATTTGGGTTACCCACATACAACGAAGTCGATGTAGCAACCCGCTGATCCCTACTGTCGTAAAAGAAACTTTGTCAATCACTGAAAAGTAAGTGACGATAGGTCAGATAGAAACATTAATAAAGCCTTTAAAACTCTTTATCTTTCTTCGTTGTATCAATAGGAAACGGGCGGAAAACAGGTGCATGGAAAATGGGGCGGAGCAACTAGTTATTTTGGCGCCGGGAAGATATTCGAGGATTTGGCGAGATAATCTTTCAGACGAAGTTTGTATTTGAGTTGATGATTAATCTTGAGAGAAACCGAAAGCGAAGTGAAGAAGAAACAGTTCGTCTAAAATGCTGTTACTCAAAGGAGATTTGCATATTTTCAGTAATCAGGATATGGATTTCGCGTTAAAGATTTCTCCCCTCTCGAGGTAAATTTCAATACAAATAAATGAACAAACAGGAAGACAAAAATAAAGTTAGAAAGACAAAGACAATTCCTTGGTTCGACCGCGATTGTATTTGATTAAAATATTTACACCTTCATCATCCGTCCACGAACAAACTTGTTTCCGACTCGAATGCAACAATAAAGGACTAGAAACCGAAAACGGAGCTCTACTAAGACTCACGGTTCCGAACCAACTTATTTAACACAGAACTACCATAAGCTATCTTATTTTCAAGTTTGTAACTAATTAAAACTTATTACTGTTACAGACACGTATCGGCTCGAACCATAAGTTAATTAATCATGAGCGGTAGAAAAAGAAGACCATTAAAAGAAAATGATGCTTGGTGGCAGTACCGCAAAATTACCAAAACAACAACGAAAAAAAAATTTAAGAGGACCACTTTCAATTTAAATTTCAAAAACTTTTTCAGGCCGCGGCGTCAGGGGAGGACGGCTTGGTAGGGCGAGGAATAGATTCAAGTAAAAAAGATCCCATAAGCTTGCTATTCAATTCAGTTCCATCAAATTTTATAACAAACCAAATTTAATTAAAAACCGGTCATTCAAACGAAATAGGAACACCGCATGGCTGTGTTTATTCGAGATATGACGCAGTGAACAAGACAACAGATTGTTTTGTTATATTACAAAAGGACGAACGATTCAACTGATGCACTGACTATATTTTCAAATTTCTTCACTAGATTATTTAATGGACTCAATCTGCATAAAAATGTTAAATATCATAGTGCATTAAGAAAAGGCAAATCGTGTCTTCAGATTCGATGAAATGATTTTTCTATCGTTTCACTGATTACTTGCAGACTGATTGTTTGATTGATTTATGAATTGATTCATTGATTGATCAATGGGCGAGGTCAGTTAAGCGAATACATCGAGTGGGTTTCTTCACGTAATTTCCTGTACATCTTTACACAACTAACAATATTTCGTCGATTCAAAAAAGCAATAGAGATCAAATATAGCAATATCTTTCTTTGCGTAAATAAAATTATTGAGAAACAGTTTTTCTAAATGATAAGTGGCAAAAGCTATAAAAGTTATGAAAACTATGTATGCAATTCTATATCTACGCAGTGCTCGAGCAACAAAGATTTAGATCACAATTGTGAAATTACATTTACAAAAATACTTTTAATCCTAGTATCAAAAGTCGGCAGGTTTAAAACCTTTGATCAATTCATTTGAATAATGCTTACAAATTAAAGATCTGGATCTTTGTAAAACTGAGATAGAATGTACCACAACGTCAGTAAAATTTTCAAATAATCTAGCCAGACAAAAATGGTCTATTAGATGGAAACATTGTCTCGTTAGGATCCACATAGTAAACTCCAAGAAGAGAGCAGCGCTGATGATATGGGAAGGATCTGGATCAACAACACGCTCTAGTTGTGAACCAGCTCTTTGTGAAAAATCTTCTCATCAGAAAAACATCCAAGGAATCTAAGAGAAGACTCCCACTGACAATGATTTCTCGCTTGGAGATATATTTACTCCTCTTTCTCCTTCAGTTACACATGTTGTTGCTTTTAAGCTATAGCATTGGCTCCACATAACTTAGAGATGACCCTTTGCAGGGCTTTCTTTTGTTCTGTAAGCTGTCGATTTGCTTTCTCCGCTCTTCTCTCGTTGGCTTCCGTTTGTTGAAGAGCTTTTGTAAGTTTGGCGTTTTCTATGTACAGTTCCTGAACAAGGTTACCTGAACGTGTGGCACTGACTTCAGATTGTTGAAGCTGCGAGCAGGAAACAAAAACAGATAAAAATTCATTATGAATAGAAAAGGGAAAATTAAGCATCGCATGGTTCAGAAGAACTTAAAAAAACTTACGGGCCATTAGACAACTACAGTGCTATTGACAAAACTGCATAGACATTAACAAAACTCTCACAAGTAAAACGTTTACCACAAAAGATCGCTTATAATGCTCCATAAAATTGGAGTAAAAAGGATCGGAAATTTACCTACTTGTCTTGAATTACAAAGAAAAACCTAAGTTTATAATGCGTTCATACATCATATTGAGATAATAACAATAATAATAATAATAGCAATTTATAAACTTATATAGCACATGCTACATGACGTAGTGATTGCGTGTACTTTACAAAAAAAGTAAAACAAATATTGTAATAATAGCAGATACCGTACCACAAAAAAACTAAAGTCGCTTAAAATTACAAGAATGATCGAGTGAGATGAATTGGGATAATTCTATATTGTCTATCTTGATTAACGAAAACTATCACATGGTAAACTTTGGAAGAGGATCATTTCGCACATATCACCTGTTTACTCAGCCTCGCCACGTGTTCATCCAGTGCTTCTCGCGTTTGTTTCACTTTTGTTTCCAATTCAAGTTTCTCCTTTTCTAGTTGTCGTATCCTCCCTTCCCACATATGACTTGCTTTTTCAAGTTCTCTCAGTCGTCGGGTCTTCTCTTCGAGCTGTTGAAAAAAGAAGAGAGCCAATGGTACCGGGAACAGACCAGTGTTGGTGAAATGGGCCATGTAGCTTTTCCATTTGTCCTCTAATGAGAGTACAGGAGGAAAAGGAGAGCAGGAAACGAGAGAAGGAAAACGAGAGTAGGAAAATGAGGAAACAACAGTTACCCCAAAGAACAGGGTTGACGATGTTTAGCTTACGCCACCACAACTGTACTACCATGGTAATGGTGATTCTTAGAGCAACACCAAAAAGAATACTACGCACATAAAAAAACTAAAAGAAACTGAAGACACAAAACAAAAGTTGAGAATAATTCTATATACCTTTTTGCTGAGTGCCATAACCTCTGCCTTCGCCTCATTAAATACTTTTTCTCTGAGAGCCTGATCCCGTTCACTGGCCAAGTTGGCTCGATGAACCTGTTCCTTCAGTTCGCTCACTTCACGCTGATGACGAGATTTCATGGTTGTCATTTCCGTATTTGCAAGAGTTGCCTAAAAGATGACAAATTTTGATCAAAAAATCGTCTCGTGGGCTTTGCTGACGTGTAAATGAAAATCACAAACGACAACAACTTACCCGTAACGAAGAAACATCTTACCACACTTCACATTTAACAATTCACGGAACATCACGCACGATACAAGTCACAAAGATCACGTAAGGTTAGCTGAAACGAAATCTCACAACACGTACGTACATGTGAATTGACAACCAAAACATGATAATAAACGAAAAGTCGTTGAGAAGCTACGGATGAGCGAAGTAGACTCAGTTAAGAAATATTAAGGATATATTCCCTTTCCTTTGGGCAAACAAATTTACTTGTATTCGACCCATGTTCCTGTAGGGTCCCTTAAAGATTACAAGTATCCATTTTAGCGACATGCATTTATAGCCCTGCTATTAAAATCTGACTGCGACAAAATCGCAACAGACCTTAATTATCCTACGTTACAAAAAGTTGCATGAGAGTGTAACGATAGATGAACTATTCCAACGGGAAGTTTAAATATTGAGCACCACCTTTCATCTCCAACTGTTAATAACTTCATTCGAGATGAAATCCAAGTTCACTCAAATCCAACTCCATACTTTTCGTTCGGCTGTTGTAGTTGGACGCTGAACTCATTAATTCATCGCGGTCTCGATTCACTGCTCTCATTGGGCTACACTGTTCCCATGAAATGTGCTCAATGGTACTCCCCCTTACTTACCTTTTGTTTTTCTGTCTCCAATTCTCTTTTGTGGGTTCCCTGTGCATTAGCTAATCTCTCTTTTAGCACATAGACCTCCTCTTGAAGATGATTTGCTTTAGCGTTCTTTTCTTTAAGAACTTTTTCTACCACTTGTTTCTTTTCCTGGACATCTTGCAGCTTCTTTTCCACGGTAATAAGATCATTTTTGGCCTGCAAAACAGATAAGGAAGAGATAATACCATTATGGGAACAATAATAAGTTTTAAATTGAGTCATATGTTCAGTACTGAAAACAGGCATTGCCGAGCATCCCCTAAGGTAGCACTGGATCAATGTCAGTATCTAAGCAACTGCGCACCTACCCCTCCCTTAATCCAACATTAACCCTAAATTGTTAAAAGTTCTACCAATGTACCCAAGTGAGGTTCGACTGAAACATTATCTTCATAACTTTTATGTAAATTATAGATGAAGATAGCAAAAGCTTAACTACAAAAAGCATAAGTCATAATGATTAGCAAAGTAATAATACTGCATGTACAGGAGAGAAAATACCAAGCGAAGTGTGGAATGGGAAATTACTAAAAGAGATTAAACATAACATACACAGCTGCGAACAGTTACAGGTCTTTACATTCGAAATTAACCAGTAAAGGAAGCAAAATACAAGCAGATAAATCGCTGAGTGAACAGGCGACTTCACACATTTGTAATACAAAGGGAGGGCGATAATGAGAGATGACTGTTGCTTATTTGATAACAATTTATGGGCGTTACAGCGTGCTTAATGCAGTCTACACAGATTAAGTTTTATGGTTACGAAAAATGTTTACAACAAACTTTTAACAACATTAACGAGTTCCTTACAATAACTGGCATAACGGTTTAGCATGGATACAATGTAATGTCTGTTACAACACTGTAGCTTCAGTGAACACTTTCTATTGATGTTTAGCTGTTGTACTACCAAGAAAAATAAATTTAATTTTTCATGTCTTTTAAGTTCACTAAATGTCTCGGTGGTTTATTACGTTTTGAAAACACAACAATAATGCAATTACAATAATAATGACTTTTAAATTTAAAGATTAACTTCTTTTAAAGAATTGTAATACCAAGTGATACACTTTTCAAGAATGAATAAAAATTTACTTCAATCAGTCAATGTCACATTTTTAAATCTCCGGTAATTTTAAAGGTAAATAAACACATGTTTAAGCTCGCTCTTAGGTTAACCTTGATAACGTCTTTAGGTTTCCATAGCAATTTGTTTAATTATTCAGATTTCTATGACTCCTTTCTAGCTTTTAAACGCACTACGACAAAATAGGTTCCAGCATTTCGAGATTGTTTATATTTTATGGTGCTTAAGATAAGTTGCATCACCAGCAAAGCAAGCTACGTTTAGAGTCGGCTGAAGTGGGATCCTTTCCGCAGTTGGGGAGAAAAGCTCTAAAACTAGTCGTTTAGAAGACTGTCGGTTCAAAGTTGTATTACATCGAGCGCAGTCACACAGATTAGAGTTATGTCGGGCGAAGTCACACGGGTTATGGTAAAATGTTAGGCGCAGTCACACAGATTAGTATTTGATATAGCGCAGTCACACATATTAGTGTTACATAAAGCGCAGTCACACCAATTAGAGTTAATTGTCAAACATTACAAATCATAAACACGCCGGATACGTAGTGTCTGAGGGAAGCCACACAGAGATTTTTAATGTTTTAAAGCTCTGGGGTCAGTTGCTCAAAGGGTGGATAACGCTTTCCGACGGTTAAATCGCTACACAGTGCATAGCTGTAGACAAAATGTGCTGCGCTATCCATTGAATACGGATTCATTCCGTGGAAAGCGTTATCGAACCTTCGAACAACTAGTGCAAGTAAAATGAAAAAAGGTGAAGACTTTAAAAGCCAATAGCCTGGTTACGAAGACGCAGCAATTAGAGGCATTTGGATTGTTCTTAAATTCAGCAGTATATTATTGCATTAGATTGTTAAAATTAGTAGCGTTCAGTTAAGTGCAATTAAGAAGCTTTGAAAAAAAAAAAAAGACTAACAGATGACGACACCTTCTCAGCCTCAAACTCCCTTTGCCGCATGTTTTCCATGTTCGCAAGCTTTTGGGTCAGCTGGGTGACTTGTTTTTCAAGTTGGGCTGTTTCTTCTACGCGGTGCTCGAGCCTCGCCTCGAGGGCCTGGTAGGCAGTTTCTCGTACGGCCAGCATGCGCTCTAGCTCTTTCACCCTGACGTCATCCTTGTCGGCCATCTTTTTGGTAAGCAGTCTCACCTTCTGCTCCAACTCCAAATTGTGTTTGTTGCGTTGATTCAGCCGCTGTTCCAAATCCTTATTCTCAGTCTCCCAAAGGGATAAGCGCGTGTTCAGTTCGTGAAGTCGAGTTGTTTCCACGTCTGCGAGCTGATTGGTCAGCTGCGACGCCCTATCCTCGAGTTCGGTTTTTTGCTTATTGTATTCGTTGACCTTTCTTTCCAGCGTCTGGTTTTCATTTTCTTTCATCGTCAACAAGGCATCGAGCTCTTTATTCTTGACCATGGATTTTCTCAAGTCGCTTTGGAGCTCCGCCACTTCACTTTCAAGCTCAGCATTGTTATCTAAGAGCTTTTTGTTCAACTCTTGGTTTTCTAAATCACGACTGCGCAACATGTTCTCGATCTCTTGGCTTTTGTCCATGATGTCCTTGAGCTCGGCTTCCGTTGAAGCCAAGCCATTCAGCTGTGAGTCTCTTGCTTTTAACTTCTCCTCAAGTTGTTCTTTGGACGAATTACTCAAATTCAAATCGACCTCCAGTTCTTGGAGTCGCAATCTTGCCTCTTGAAGCTCGGTTTCCAAAGTTCCACGAGTTTCTCTCAGTTTTTCGTTTTCTGAGCTCTGCTCACGGAGCTTCGTTTCTAAATCCTCCACTTCGGAGGCTCGTAGATTTAACATCACGTCCATTTCGTCGGTTTTAAGTTTTAGTTCCTTCACTTTGTTTTCTTCTCCTTCCTTCTTTACCTTCGATAACAAAGCGCCAACACCTTACCAAAGATTGCACGCGGAAAACTAACACGATCTCAATTCAGCGAAAACAAAGTTTAAAAATAGCGGAAACGCGTGCTATAACTGGGAAATAAAACATTTTAGTTCTTCTAGGAAACAAAATCCTTACATGAACATAACTGAAATAGCACACAATAAGTACAGAACACGTCGCATGACAGGTGCCTTGCTAAGACTGAAGAACATAGTTCTTAAATTTTTTTCTTTTCTCTGTTTTAAAGGTCGTTACGAAGAGTTCAGTTACGAAAGGCACCAGGGGACTTACGAGTGAATTTTTAGAAAAATCCGATTCTTTTCAACAGAATTTCCACGGGAAAGTTTCCCATTGCTTTTCCCAAATGTCTCGGCTTGTCGTTTTGAAGATACTAACCATACTACGGATTCAGAAACATTTCTCCAAATGATTATCGCCTTAAAACGTAACGTGTAAAATCATAGTATGAACTTGACCACCGTGGGTCGTCGCTCTGTTCTCTCCAGAATTAACAATGATCTTTTAAGTACCAAGAGTTTCTCGTCAAATAACCATTTTTAATCATCCAATCATCAGTACTCAACAAGAAAAAACAGTTGGGGTGATTTTCATGACAACATGGAGAGTAAAAAGTTTCAGGCTCGCTACAACTGAGCTCTTTAGAGAGAGCAGGAAATAATCATGTTTATTTGATGTTTACCCCTGAGCTTGAGGAGTTTTTTCAAATATTCCTTTCCACGTGTGCACCTTGAATTAAGATCAGCCACAAAAGTAATTATAAAAAATATATCGCTTACAAGTACTTACCTTTTCGGCTTCCAGAAGTTCTCTCTCTCTTTCTAACGCTTCCTTTTCCATAACAGCTTTCTCCCTTTGAAGCTCGTCGAGGTGCACTTTCTGCTCAGTAATTTCCTTGATACTGTTTTCCAAAATGTGTCCTTTCTCCTTTTCAAGCGACTCCACTTTGCTTTCAAGCTCGGCCACTTTCTCGCGCGACAGTTTCAGCTCTACGACTTCTTTGTCGCTGCGAGTTAAAGTCTTGAGCTCAAGAGTTTGAACTTTAGCTTCAAGCTCACGTTTCTGCTCTTTGAGGAAATTGATCTCATCTTGTAAATGCTTTACAGTTTGTTCCAGTAGACCAGTTTCGGTTTTCAGTTTAGTGGCGTATTCTCTTCCTAATTGCGAGCGAAGTTCAATCTTCTCCTGCACATACTCTTCTTCTAATTCTTGTTTTTCGCGAGCGTTATTTTTCTGTAGGTCTTTGATTTTCCTCTGGTAACTATCTTCAAGTTCGTTTCGCTCGCTTGAGTAAGTTTCTCGTAGTTCCTGCAAGCCTACCGTTCCACTCTTTTGGAATTCCTGTTTTTCCCGAAGGTAGCTTTCCTCCAGCTGTGCTTTCTGTGTAGCAAAACTCTCTTCTAACTCCGCTTTATGAGTCGCTAGCAAACACAAGAAATCGTTTTTTAGCTGTCCTTTCAGCCCAGCCTCGCCATCGGTGAAGGCTTGCTGCAACTCGGTTATTTGATCTTTATAACGTGCTTCTAATTCAACCTTCTCTCGAGACGAACTCTGTAACAGCTTGGCCTTTTCTTCGGTGTAATGTTCTTCGATTTCAGCTTTCCACTTTTGGAAAGCCAGTTCGCTGTGAGTCGAATTTTCCTGGAAGCCTTCCTCGATTTTCGCGCGTTCCTCGTCAAATTGCTTTTCTAACGCTGCTTTTTCCTTCAGGAATCCATTTTTCAATTCAGCTTCTTTCAGAGCCAGCGTGTGATTATGTTCATTTTCGAGATTCTCCTTCAAATCAACCTTCTCCCGTGCAAATCTTTGTTCAAGTTCATTTCTCTCGCGGGTAAAAGACTCCCGCAGTTCAGCTTTTTCACGGGAAAACTTCTGTTCGATTTCTGCTTTTTGCTCGACAAAGCTTTGCTTCAGACTTGCTACTTCCTTAGCATGAGCCTGCTTAATCTCCCATGTCTCGTTGGAGTATTCTTCCTCCATTTTAGATTTTTCCTTCTTAAATTTATTTTCCAGCATACTAATCTGCTGTTGATGTGCGCTCTCAAGTTCAGATCGTAAAATTGTCCATTCATGCTGGTTCTTTTCCAAGGCTGCTACTTTGGTGTTCTTCTGCATCTCCCATTCAGCCTTGTCTATTCTAAACTGCTGCTCCAGTTCTGCCTTCTCGTTCATCAACTTCAGCTCCGCCTCAGTTTTTTCCGCCTCGACGGCTTGAAGCTTTTCTACCAGTCGTTTCTCCTCAGTTTCCATTTTCTCCTTCTCCTTGTCTATCTCTCCCTTGAACAGCCTCTCCAGCATTTCTTTCTCTCCTCTGTGCTCTTCTTCCATTTCAGATTTCTCGCTCTCGTATTCCGATATCAGCAGCTCCCGTTCCTGCCTGAATCCATTCTCCAGCTCCTTCCGGAGGCTTTCCCGCTCGCTTCTAAGCGACCGCTCTAAATCCTTCATCTTATCTTGATACTCCTTCTCCAACTGCTCCTTCTCCGTGTGAAAGCTCTTCTGCAGTCCTTCCATCTCTCCGGTAAACTGCGCTGTGAGATTCGCCAGCTCGGTGTCATACCTTTGCTTTGCTTCGTAACTCTCAGAGGTAAGAGAACCCGTCAGACCCTCAATTTCGTTCCTCAGATCTTGAATGGAAGCCTCTTTGGCCCTCAGCTGAGCTTCCTGATCCTTCACATTGTCACCAAGCTCTTCCACCTTTCCTTGGAACTCTGCTAATGCGATCTTCTGATCGGACAGCAACTTTTCTTTCTCGCTCATCGACGATTCTTGTTCTTCTACTTTAGCTTTATGCGCATTGATCTGTTCTTCTTTTTCCTTCAATTCACTCTCCAATCTCTCAATAACTTCTGAAAAAAAAAATTAAAGCAAACAACTATTTAACTGTCACGACCGATAATGCAAGAAGCAAAATAAAATATTGGTAATCTAATATTCACTAATCGCAGTATTTCACTGCAAGTCAAATTGAGTGGATAGTTTACTGGAAAAACTCAGCACACTATTACTGCATTCGTAACGAGCCGATAGGTTCCCTTACTAAAAGTAACAATGATTTATAGAACAGGCCCCCCGATAACAAGCAACTTAAAAATACTCTTGTCATATCACTTCTGACAGCAACACAGTTTATCTATTAACTATATTGTAACTAACTTACTGCGTTGTTCCTGCAGTTCAGCGGAGTCATCTGGGGAATGAGGAGAAGGTAGAGTTATAATCAGAAAAGTCACATATGAACAGAAACGCGCAGAACTCATATTGTTGTTATTCTGCAGGAGAGGTAGAGGAAATACATTTTAAGTTCAAGCTTTTTTTTACGATAACATCTAAGCAGAGCGAAAGTTCTTGTTTATCAACGAAGAAGTCTCAAGAGGAACAAAACTGAAAATAGCTAATTTTCCTTTACTGAAGGCAAAGAGAGCAAGAAAAACGAAGTCGTAGGACCGGTAAGAGAAGTGTCAACTCAATTTTGTATACAACTACACCCGTGTCGTTAAAAAAATAAAAAAAAATCAGCAAAAAAAAAAAAAATTCCCCGAACACACTAACAGGAAAACAAGAGTTCTGAGATAAGTCCCCATCTTCTTAATCAAGAAAAGAAACTAATCAAGATTTAGGAATACAAAAGTGAGACCAGAGATTTCTCCATTTACGTGTCACATACGAAGAGAAGTTAGGAATGGATAACTCAAATAGACCAGTTTAACTGGTGCTTACAATGAAACTGTTACAAGAACACAAAAAGCCCACAGGATCACAACAAAATAGACCAGGCAGAGACAGAGGAAAAGACCTTTAGGATTAGTAACGAGAATTTCTTCATCGACCTCTATTGACCACGGCAAAGGAGGAGCATCATCATCTGTAAACTGACCTGCTAAGATAGCAAATTGAAGAGAAACATAACATGGAAAGTTAACGGATTACAGCTACAAAGGATGAGACTGGCAGCAAAGAAGCAGTCAAAGATTCCTCAGAAATTCAGAAAGTAGCAACACAGGAACCAAAGACAAAGGTGTTGAACTGTACCTTGCAGATTTGAGTTTATCTACAAAGTGGCAAACTTTCGAGTTTGCCAAAATCCATTTTTGGTTTGGTTGTCGTTGTTGTTGTTTTTTTTTTGTCGCCGTAAATTTACATTGTTTTCTTGTCCTACAAAATTGGCTGGCTACATTGTAAAATGATCGTTCAGGGATTCATCTTAAGCCTGACGATATCGTGTATAGAATGGTAAAGAATTCACACTGGCCAGAATATAAAGGAAGATTGAGACTTGAAGACTTATCAACTAAAAACAGTTAAAGAAGAGGTAAATGGTAAAGGCATTCAGTAGTCTTAGGGAACAACACAAACGAATTAGATTCAACAAGGACGTCATTTTCACTTTATAGTTAAGGTACCGAGCTTACACGTTATTACCATCGTCTCCGTTTGTCACTCTCCGCTGGACAAGAGTCTACAAAGGCGATGCGAAACATTCGTTCTTCTATTGTTAAAAAGTGCGTTTATTAAGTTAAAATATCGTTAGTAGGACGCCAACAACGTTGCATTTGTTAGAAATGTTATCAACGTATTCAGTGAGTAAATGATTACTACTGGTGCGGGTGGCAGGTCAAACAATTCAGCACGTAAGTTTATTTTTAAGTGCCATCAAAAGTGAAGCGCCTTAGATGATACACAATTTTGCGCATTCGAGGAGCAGAACTACACAAGATAACCATTGTTTTAGTCTTCCTAACTTCTCAGCCGAGAGGTAAAACCCGTGCTTAGAATGTTATTTAATTGGTTATTTTCTCTGCCTAACAGAATAGAAGAGTTTGCTTAAGATTTCTCGTCAGAAAGGAATAACAGCTCGATATTAGACGAAAGCAGACCCCATTAGTTGAGCCAGATAAAACAAAAATGTAAGGACACAACGAAGAAAACAAGTTACGGTGATGTGTTCGAGTTTTAACGTTTTCAACTTCTTTGTGTTGGAAAGAGTAAAAACACAACCAGCAAACCTCACAATTAACAGCTTTTAAATTCATAATCTAGTAACCCATGTTAACTCTATCCCTGCCCCCTTTAATGCTCAAGCACCTAAACACCCCTAAAAAAAGAAGAAAAAAACCCTTTGAAGCATAAAGTGTGCCGGAACAAGAGCCCCCCAAACAGATGCCAATTTGCGCGCGCATCGATTATGGGTTGCTTACCCGCGTCCTCATTTGACCCGCCATCACCGCTGACTCGCACAGAAGGAACGCGCGTACCGTCTGGCTGGTCAGCTGTATCCGACTCCTCCGATGATGTCGCACCCTCTGTTGCACCCTCCTTTTTTCGTTTAACGACCACGGGTTTCGTGTAATCGGAGAGTACCGAGCCGTGCCGATGTACTTTCTGGCTGTCCTGCCGTTTCCGATGACTGGGTCGTCGTTTCACCGAGCTGTTGACCTGCTGCGTGAGAGCTTCGCACTGAAGACGCAGTTCATCGTTCTCGTCTCGAAGTTCCTAAGAGAAGAATGGATAAAAATACGGGAGTGTTGATGAATTTAGCTCCTTATGCTAGTAACGTCATAATGACAACGTAAAAATATCGAAGAAACATATCGATGAAGCCAGATGGCTGTTTACAGACTGCAACAGAGTAGTTTAACCCTTTCACTACCGAGATCTCTTAAGTAATTCTCCTTACTGCCTGCCATACAATTCTTACGATGTCAGTTCGGAGAATTTGGCATTGGATCAACTAATAATCCCTACTTGATATTTATTTTTCTTAATTCTCATCACTTGTCTGCTTGATATTCTATAGATATTGTAAGGATAAATTCTGTCTCGGTTGCTCATGGGAGTTAAAGATAGACAAATCCAGGTAAGAAGCAGTAAGAATTATGTTAGCCTAACACCTCCTAACCGTCGTCAAGTGCATGATAGGCACCATAGCCTCTATCATTTTCCTCTCACTACCGAAAGGAAACAAGTAAAGCCCAAGATGGATTCCATGAAACTGATAAGTCTAAAACGGTACGGTGTCAAATTGCTTCGAAATAAAGGCCTTAGTGCAGGCGTATCTGATAACGAACACTTAACCAGAATCATATCATGTTTTCCCAGTAGCGTAAAAACTTTTCCTATTTGACTCGTAACACGAAAGCGACGAGAGGCCAAAGAGCGCCACAGCAATTATGTTCGTGACAATCGTACCAAGTCGCCATGCTTTTTTTAGTCAATAACGAGCCAAACTCACCCTATTTATACGTTCCAGTTCCCTCACGGTTTTGCTGTTTTTCTGATTCTGCTGCTGTTTTAGAAGCTGTTGCTTCTCGACTTCAGCCAGCTGAAGAGAAATCAATAAACCAATATTAAGAGTCAAAAGTGACTAGAACGCAACGAAAACAACGACCCGAAATCTTCAGTTACCCTGTGTGATAAATCAGACATGGATTCCAATTCCTTCTCCAGTCTCTCTCGGTTGTTTTCTGACTCGTTGAGTTTTTCCTGAGCATCCGATAGTGTCTTCTCTAGTCGCAAAATCTCCTGTTTAAGATACATAAACATAAAAATTCAAGGATCAAGATGAAACATCAATATAAAAGAAATAAACTATAAACAGCTTGAAGTTCACGCAGGTACTTGCGTGCCACAAAACAATGGACTCTTTGCATTTTTAAAACAAAAGCATTAATATTCAGAACCACTAATCGTTAGGATAATTAATGTTATACAGTTTATAGACACTTCTGGCCCCCAGCGCGGGAAAACACGTGCGGCCAAGAGTGGATCGTCTCTGCTTTAGCATCTGATAGGTTGCGATGGCGCGCGGGAAACGCGTGCGACCATGAGGCCATGGCATATGGTGATGTTTTCTTCAAGTTGAGAAGGTAGCATGCCTAATAATCTTTGTAACATTAAACCAAATTCATTTTCATTAGATTCGACAACTGAACTTTTTTAAAATCTCGATATAGGCTGTGTTGTCCTTCCCTTGAGCGAAGGATACGTTAGATAAATATAAATGCTTGAAACAAAACAAATCAAAACAAAAAAAATCTCACCTCCTCGGCCTCTGCGAGTTTAGTCCTCAATCGCTGTTCTTCACTCTTGGTATGATGAAGTGACTCCTCCAACATAGATTTTTGTTGATTTGCATTCATTACAACTTTATCCCGTTCCTCAGTTAACGTTTGTTGTAAGTTCTGCATTTTTTCTGTGTAGTGTGATTCTTGATCCCTGGAAGGGTAAATGCGGGAAAACTTATTTATCACACTGTTAAATCCCTTGGGTATACACCCCACCAACCTCCAAAAGATAGTGTAGTTATTAACTCTCATAAAAAAGCAAAGATGGCCGCACATCAAATCTTTCAAATACGCGTTCAATGTACGCATGTATGTACTCGGAAAACTTAGGAATCAAGTTTAACACCACATTAGCGAAGAAAAACTCAGCAGACAGTTATTTGAATTTGAGTTCACCGTCATCCCCTTAAAATTTGATCAACAATTTCCCCCTCAGAAGAGCTGCACGGTATTTGGTATAATCTATAATATGCTGATTTATCAAGTAAAACCTCAAAGATAAATGTCTATGTCACCACAAGTTTGCTGAACTATGTCCTTAAGTTGTGAGGAGTTGCATTTCATCACTCCTGAGAGTCAACAGGGTTACCACACACATTGTTCAAACATTCTTCTCTGAAGTTCTTAACTGAATAACGGCTAAATACCGCGGAGATTCTTTCTTCCATACTAAGCTCACTTTTGAGCGGATTCGTCAACAGGTGGCAAGAACTAGTTTGTTAACGACCCCAGTCCATAATCTCCCTTTAATTCCGGACTACTTCAGGAAACTCTTTAAGATCTGACTGACTCTTACAAAGCCATTGTGTTCATGTACAGTTTCTGAATGCTGACAATATCAATATTATTACTTGTGGTGCAGAGGGATAAGAAAATCAGAAGCTAAGAGATGAAAATGCGATTCAAAACAAAACAGCAAATTAAATAAATTAAGGAAGTGATTGAGAGAATTGAAATTTAAGATTAGAACGAAACCGCAATTCAAACACCCAATGTCCTCTGTGACAAACAGGCTTCTTTCGCGGAAGATAAACTTAAAAGCAATTGCTTTCACTGTTTCAAATACTCACCTCATCTTTGTTTCGTGTAGTTTCTCTAATTTCTGAGCCGTGTCCTCGCTTTCGACAATAAGCATTTCTTTCTCTTCCGTGAATTTGACCAAAGTCTCCTTGAGGGCATCGCGTTCGGCGGCGACCGACTCCACTTGAGATCTGAAAAGAAAAATTTCTTATTTGACGATTTTGCAGTGTTTTGAAAAAAAAAAATTAAAATTTTTAACGGGAGGTGCAAACAATATTTACGACATTCTGATTTTTTCCTACACCATAGACAAAGCAAACCAGGAGAGCCGTTGCTCGAGTATAAAAGGGATCTCCCGCATTACCGTTTACCCAACAATATTACTTAGCCCCGCTTCACATAAGGCGCAATCAAATTCCGCCATAATTTTTTAATTACACAAAAAAAACGCAAATAAGCAGATGTAAACGCGGAGAAAAAATAAATCTAGGCACAAAGTAATTCCACCTCAGTAAAGAAAAAGCAAGTTATAATTGATTTTCTCCCGAGAGTAATTAACAGAACATTCAAAACGGAATCGTTGTCATAAAACTGTCAGAATCTCATCAAAAAATATTACTTTTAAAAGCTTAGTAATTGTAAATTAAGAAGCAGCAAACAGGAACAGGTTGGAATTTTGACAACACGAGATTTGTACCTTGATAGCCGTGAAATGAAATCAGACAGCCGTTTGCTTTTGTCCTTCTCTGACAAAAACGT
Organism: Pocillopora damicornis; assembly: GCF_964200805.1. NCBI lineage: Eukaryota > Metazoa > Cnidaria > Anthozoa > Scleractinia > Pocilloporidae > Pocillopora > Pocillopora damicornis. The sequence goes on from NC_142673.1 coordinate 6,983,774, forward strand.
TTCTGACTCAGCCTCATATTGCAGAGCCGATTCCTTTCCTTCGATTTGTCTTATTCCAAGCGAGGACTTCGCCATTCGTGCTACGAATTTACAGGCCTCTACGGGTCAAGTATCGCCATTATTAACTACCTACAATTCTAACGAGCTAACAACGCGACAGCAAAAACAAAACTGAGAAGTAAAGCATATGCGAAATCGTCTTACACAACAGAAAGGGGATGGACAGTGTTTCCATTTGAGATCATTGCGCTTTCAAATAACTACACCCTTGAAAAACCCGCCAGAAGTGGGGGCGCGGACGGAATATGAACCAATCACAACACGGGAATTTATCAAAGCCTCCCCACCCGAGCGCTTTTGGCAAGTAAACAAACTAGTACCTGTTCCAAAAAACAGAAATGACGCAATTATACGCCCAAAAAGAAATATGGGTCGCCTCTTCCACCTTATTAAACAAAAATTTATTACGTCTCTAAAAAGAAAACACAAAGACCTTGCCGGCAAGAGTAAACAAATTCATTTAAATTTTAAGATTTCCTCAATATTCTTTCGCGCATCAAGAAACGCAACATGGGTATATAAGCCAGTTATCAACGGGCAATAAATGGATTATTTCTGGCTTGCAGGAAACTTTGCGTCACTTTATGAGTTGAGATCATACTGAATGATACGAGAACACGACGCGGCCCTAAACTCAAGTTACACAGATGATTTCAAGCGAAATCCAAATCGAGCAAAGGTTTTGGCTGAGCTCGGATATTCTTCACTGTTCTTCAGTTTGTTACCGCGAGTTCTTGGAGGAAAATGCTCGAGAACGACACGAAAATATCTGACAAGGTACGATGGGGTTTTTTCCTTTGTATACACACGAAGCACTGTAGTTATTTATAACAAACCCAATGTTTTCAAATTTGGAAACAAGCACTCGTTGCAAGTCGCGCATTGTCGCCCAAAGTAAAGTTAAAGATTTTGAACAATCCCTCATCCTTGGAGCTGGCACAATTCAGATTCCAACTTACTTTAAATGGACTACTTCGTGTTTGTAAATATTCACTATAGCTTTGGGTACGCCTGGAATGCAACAAAACAAAGCAAACAAGTTTAGTGTCCCTAAATTTTACATAATTTAATTGACTTGAGCCTTTTTTAATTCAGGAGAAGACTATTTGTCAGTGATCATGTCACGCTATTCCACTCACCATCGCTCTGCTCGTCCACGACAGATTCCAGTAAGTTTGTAAGCTGATGAAGGCTAACTTTCCCCTCCGCATCTGCATCTAAATCCTGTAAATAGACAAATCAAGGTTCACATTTTGGCCCAAAAATAATCAATTGGTGGTATATTCCTTGGCTAAAATATCATACAGTACTGTAGAGACGAGGTGATATTTTGTACAAATAAAATACTAAACAAGATCTTCGCACCTTAAGTAGGGTACAAAACCTTATTAAAAGTATGATAGAGCAGTTTTTAACTGTGTCGAACGTAATCCGAGATTAATTTGTTTTTTCTTTACTTCACTATGTGATTGGTCCAGAAAACTCGCGCCAGTTTCTCAACCAATCAGTTTCAAACCGATAGCCAATCGCGACTTGATCACTCGCGTTTTCCCGCGCTTTAGGATGTTTGCTTGTTTTCACTTCGAGTGATTGCTTCGGTTTCGGTTTTTAACGACTCTCAATCAAAAAGCGCTGACAGTAGACGATACCTGTAACAGTGGAATTGCCTCGTTCAATCCCTGAGCCAGCCAGAAATCGTTGATGTCTTCTTTCTTAGCAAAACTAAAAAGTAAGGATGTACAGTTATTTAAACAGTTGAAGAGTCCATAACAGAAGAAATCAAACCATGCACCGTATCACAAAATTGAAACAAAAATTTGACAGAAGTGTAACCGTTCGTAATCCATTAACACTTAGCTATTGCTTACCCCGTTCTTTCTGGATCCAGCAGCGAAAACAGATCTGCCAGAAGCAACACAAACAGGGATAAGTCAAAAAAAGGAAAGAAAAATAGCATATCTTCTGCCCATCAAGACAGAATTTATGGGGTTACGTGGTTCATTGCACCAAATACAGTTAGTAACAGAGCGCTCTTGTATTTCAGACAGTAAAGTGTATCATTATACTTTGCACCGCGGCTTGTAAGACACCACCCCCCTCCCGCTAAAAAGAAAAACAAATACAAATATTTGCATGCACAGTGACCCATTTTCATTTCTTTTCTCATAACTGTGGTCAATTTATGTGCTTATCGCTACTTCCTGTGGGCACAGTCCAACAAACCTCTCACCACCTGCCATCTTAGAGATAGAGGGGAATGGCTCATGTACATGTAGAGGGCTGACTGTTACTGGTAAGTGGGGGGAGGGAGGCAGGGTATTGTTGGAGGCAGTTTGATACCAAATTTTTCAAAGGGCACAAAAATTTTCCTTACAAAAATACTTTTGGTTCAAATACAAAACAAACAAAAACAAAAACCCTAATACATTTTGATATAACAAAAATATAAAGAAACCAAAAATTGATGGCCAATTATCAAAAGAAAAGGTAATGAGTGAAACGCTTGCTTTAAGTACTGAAGACACCTTATCTCCTCTTTCACAAAATATGCCTAGCAGCTTATCCTCTTAAGTGTTTCCAGGTGATTCTTACGTATTTTGCTACTCCTCTGTCAGTCAGAGATTAACTTGTCATGGCCAAGAAGTCATTTTGATTTTTTGGATAACGCTTTAGCAGCCATTGTCATGCAGGACACTGAATTTGGCCCTTTTTGAGGGTCAGCAGAAAGTGGCCACTGTAGGGAGGTAGTTTTTATGGAGGCCTGAGAACTGCAATGATTGTAAGGTTCAAAAGAGTTTACTGGGAATAGCTCGAGGAGAAATCCCTGAAGATGGAATACATGTACACTGTAGACACAAATCAATCATGCCGGCAAACCTGATTACAAGCCAAAAACACTGCAATGAGACTGAAAAGCCTTACCAAATGTTGAACTACTTCCTCCAGTCCTGGAGAGAAAAAATGAATCATCATTGTTCAAGGATCTCCTCTGGCCCTGCAAGGAAAAAAATTCACCTCAGTCAACCTTGCCAGTTTATTGCTATTCTCCATTCACATAAAAAACAACACAATTGCTATTCTCCATTCACATAAAAAAAAACAACAAAAAAATGCAATCCTAAGTCTCCATTCCAAAAAATTCCTGTGAACACTGGAGTTCCTTACTTTAGTAGTAAAATCTTCGGCTGGTGCTTGATTATAGGGCGTGGAGTGTTGTTTTTGTTCCCATTCAGGCTCTATGTCAGACTGTTGAATGTCTTTAGCCACAAACAAGCCATGAAGGAACTCGTCGAAACTCACTTGACCATCACCGTCATCATCAAGCTCCTCAAACAGGAGAGCCAGCTCCTAAAATGGAAACCAAAAGCTGGCTAGGAATAGGTTTGTCGTTTTCAACAGGGGAAGGGAATAGTGCATCTTATGTGTATATGTCATTTAAAGGCAATAAACTTGGAAATAGACTTGAACCAATCACCAGTTCTCTGATAGACAGTTGCTTCCTCATGTGATGATTTGTTTCTTCTTTTCAAAATGGTGTCAAATGAATTCCCCCTCATCTCTCACAAAGATGAGATCTATTTATTTTGTCATCTAAGGTTACTGCTGCAAGACAGTCTCTTAACTCAGTAGTAAGTGCCTAAAGGTAAAAAACAAGAGCAGCAGTCCCCAACACCATATCACAATTCATCTTTTAAGAAAGTTTTAAAAGATCTGCACTGAAGTTGCAGAGCCATACTCAGGATTATTAAATGGTTCCACAAACCTGTTCATTCATGGAGTCCATGCCAATGTGATCGCATACCACAGACAATTCATGTCTATCCAGGTAACCATTTGCACCAACATTCACTTCAGTCCAGATTGCTCTCAGCTGCTCTTCTTCAGTTGGTGATTCATACCCTAAGAAATGATAATATTCACATTCCTCATCATAATCTCAAGTAAGTTCCCCATTTTTCTCAATTCTTTCTCTCCCCTTATAAGCCTCTCCCTTTCAAATGGTCAAAATGTTGAAGCCCCATCTCTTGCTAATAAGCCCCATTATCATAGGAGGGAATTGGCATTATTTGGTTATTCACATCACCATTTGAAAAATGTATAAAACATTTTCTTTTAATGATAACATCTCGATTTAACATCACAGTAACTTAATTCTGACATTTGTTTGGCAAAAGGCATGATCAGTTCCAAGAGTCACAATGTTTTTCCAAAGATTAATGTACTGTAAACTTGTAAGTATACACATTGTGCACATAAATAATACAATATACGGCATATAATCTTCAAACATGGTGATTTCAAAAGATAAGGGACTCACAAATTAAATCTTTGAGAGCAAAATCAAATTGAAATGTTTCCTTTTAAATGTTTAATTCAAAGTTAAATTACCTGAATTAGGCTGTGGAGAACTTAAAAGTCCATTACCCTCCAACACATCAGAGTCACTGGCCAAGATAGAGTCCTCACGAGACTTCCTCTGTTTGGAATTATGTCGGCGTATGCTGTTCCTCAGACTGCTTTTTCTGCTTGATAGTCTTCTTTTTAACCTTGGTTTCTCCTGTATGAAAAAAAAGTGCGAAACATAATTACATGTTAATTAATCAGAAAAGAAATGTACACTGTTCCTAGTGTAGCACCCCTGGTTTCCAATGAACCAAGACCAATAATTTGCTTTTCAGTTTCTTTTTGTAATCTATTGTAAAACTTCAAACTTACAGTTGTTTTTCAGTGAAGTGAACTCTAGTTATGATCTCTACATGTATATGGCAGGGATATATGTGTTTCTTCATTTTTTTGTTTTTTCCCTTTTACAGTTGGTGGGACCTGCAGGAGAAACTCTCTCAAAATAAGGGTACATTGTATCTATCAGTCTTTTTGCTCATGAGGAAATTTCCGTTGATTTTTTGTACTCCTGAGTTCATTACTTTCCTGTAAACATTCTCCCAACTGATTTACTGTTCTCTCTGAGCAGAAGAGATTGTACTAGTTTATGCAATTGATATGAATAAAAGTATGTTCTCACCTCTCTTGCTGAGCTTTCAACACGATCTGGCTCTGAAGTGATGTGAGCATCACTCATACGGCTCTCTGGTCGACTCTCAATCATGCTCTCATCATCCGCAGAGTACAGATCTTCAGAGTAAGATGCCTCTGGTCGCGACCATCTTCCATAACGTTTCTCATTCACCACTAGCTTGGGTGGTTCTGAAATAAATTATAATACAAATTGATGTTTTTGGTAGTTACACTGTACTTGTTTGGAAAAAGGTGAATTAAAAAGCTCTTGAAGAGAGGAAAACCACTGTAAAAAAAATAAACACCTGTAACAGAATCAGATGGTTGTTCTTCATCCTCACTAGAGGATAACTGTTCAATTGCTTGAGAAAGCACAGCTACAAATCCTTCCTTGAAGTCATCGAATGTAACCTAAAAAATGACAACAGTATGAAGTTCAATACAGTTTATGCATTTTGCTAACAGTTAACAGACCAAAACTGACAAAAATTGCACTACAGCTTGGGATGTACATGCAGCCTGGGAATGAATTTGCTTTCTGTGACAAACAAATAAGCAAAAATATTGTGACCAAAATTCACACGACTTGCATCAAATATTGCATTACACACTAAATGTATGTAGGTTACACAGAATGGGTTTCACAAGACAACCAGACATAAATTAATATCAGAATAACTCAAAAGAGTTTATGGAAGAGTGAATAAACTACAAATGTATTAAATTTGGAGGAAAAAAATAAAGAAAGAAAAATTGTACTATATTCTAAATTGAAGATGTTTAGGTTCACTGTGCATAAACCTACTTCAAGTTTTCTGCCATCAACAGTGACCTCTTTAGTTCGATAATCACAAACTAGTTCTTTCATAATGACAGCCAACAGAGGAAAAAGTAAATTTTCAAAAAGTTTTCAGCAAAAAAGCTTCCAAGCTCTGAAGTTGAACCTGTAGTGAAAAATCTAATCCTCACCAACAAAACAACCCAGGAAAAAAGGGCACACAAATGATGTCACAGTACAGGTGCTTTGAAGCCATTTAATATTCATCACACAATCTTTGCAACTGTACATAAATTAAAACAGAAAGGAGAAAACACCAAAAGATCTCAACAGAGGATGCACATCAAATTCTGTTTTGTCACCAACCCTCTAAATTAAAGTTATCCACAGTTCAAATTGTGAATCCGAGTCTAAAAGCTTTTTTTTCTGCTTCAATAGCATTTCAATACAAACACCAACCCACTAACACAAGCTAAGCCACAAGCTGTTCTGAAGCAGCACACTTGTGTCACCTGTTGAATGTGACAATAGCTCTTGGTTTGAACTAAGAGAATTCTCTCTTCACAATCATAACACCAGTTTTACAGACATTCACCTAGTCATTGTTTAACATCATCCTTATTCGATTTGGTTTCCAGCAGAAAGATGCCAGGATTTATGAGCTGGCCAAATGACACTTTGATGCTTTTATTAAACTGCCAAAATTTTTCTATCTTTGAGTTAATCTTGAAAGAAGCTGTAGATTATGTTTTTCATTAAAAGCACAGGTATATCATGACTTGTTTCCATCATTTGGTTACAAGCAAAGGTTGGATGAATCTTAATACAATATTTCCTTGAGAAATTAAAACAGCTGATTCTGATTTTTTTCTGATTTTCAAACCCTGACTGAAAATGTAAGAAGCATACTCTCAGTGCTCGCAAAACACATTCATTGCTAGGGGCAATTAGAAAATAAGCTGTGAATTACCCTCAACAGTATCAACAGGGTTACCATTTCTAATTGCCAAAGTCATTCAAGGCTCACTACTGGAAATCTCCTGGCAGTTTGCCCAGTTTAAATTCAAGACCAAGATATTTTATTGAACAGGTTGAAATTCAAACATTAAAAATATCAAGAAACAAAACAGATGGATTTGTATTCTAGGTTACAGTGTTTCACTATTCCAGACTTAGATCTTCAAACATATCTTGGGCCCCATAAGAGACCAGAACTTACTTTGCTTTACATATTGACTGTAGATCTGCAATTTTAATTTCTTGTAAATGATATGCTTGGTTATAAATTTTCTTTTTTATCTTCAAGTTGGTAAAAAAGATGTATAAAAGAAAATTAGTTTTAAAGTATTAAACTAAAGCAAACATATTGCATTACTGTACAGAAGATGTTCAATTGTAAATATGTGTGTGATAAATATAAACCCCTTTTAAAAAATGCTGCAATGGAAAATAACTTATATGAAATATGTGCACCTTTTGTTTTGTCATTAAAAAGTGTCTTGTTTTGATGAGAAAAAAAAAGGTAAATGTATATTTCATGTACATTTTCAAATTGCAATGTTTTTTAAATTTCACTCGTAAGTTTGTTCCATACAAAATACAACGCACTATAACCATTCCCAGTTTTTTTTTTAGTCAAACTGATAATTAAGGTGGGTTTGCAGTGCTACAACTCACAACTGATGCACTTTCAAATAAACAGAATTTACATAATAATAATTCATGGGTGGAGTACTTGAACTATTTTGAAACTCCTAATTTATTAATAAAAAATAAGACCCCATCTCTGTGCAATTTTTAGCCTTTCCTCTGCTCTTCATTCCAAGTATTTCTCACAATAAGTTAAAAAGATATGAATTGTGAAACAGTGTAAATAATTGTAATGCAAGAAAGTAAGTTAAAAATTGAGAAAAACAAGTATCTGAACAAGGCTAGAATTGAGGAAAGACTTCAACAGCTGTTTCAGTGTGAATAGGATGGTACAAGGTATCAAGGCTTAAAAGAAGTATTTATCAACAGACAGTATGACATTTCAAATGAGAAAGGGATTTCACATTTTTATCAGCTCCTAGGAGAAGAGCAGTTAAATGTTCTCTTTGAAATTGGTATACTGATTGCATATTAAAATACATGTATTTTCTTTACATTCTCTGACAATTACGTAGATAGGCAAAAGCTTGAAATAACAGAAAAAAAAAAGAAGCACATTAGCTCAAGGCCTAAATCGAATGGTCCATGGATTGCAGTATTTAGGAAAACTGCTGAGGAACTTTCTACGGTCTGAACTGTTAGTATCTGTATAAACATTGAAGCCCTTACTGAGAACCTGCCCTTGGTCTAGAAAAAGGTATCTTGTTGACAGAGGTAAGTACATGTACACATACATAGCACATGTACATAGAGAGAAGTAAAATAGAATTGGTTGATCATTGTCTAATACTCAACCATCAGTCAACAGAATCTCTGTCCTCATCTCAATCAACTGTTGATGGCATCATGAGATAGTTTGATGTTGTCGACTGGGTTGATAACACTAATTGTCCACTGCAAAGAGTTCCTGATGCTTTCGTTTTGAGGGTTAACCCTTAATCAGAGAGAAAATGTTAGTCAGGCACTGACTGAGATTCAGTTGACTATCAAGTGATCAAAAACCCATTGACAGCCAAAATAAAGTAAGGACATCCTCACCCTTTCAATCCCAAAATCTCATTGGTAATTCTCCCTACTGTCTACTGTACAATTCTCATGATGTTGGTTCTGAGAATTTGGTATTCATTCAGCTAATGATCCCCTTATATTTTTCTGTATTTTCATTATATCACTCATCTGCTTGATATTGTATTGATATTGTGAGAAGAAAGTCTGTCTTTGTCACTCATGGGAGTTAAGCGTTACACATGCAGCTTCTCTAAAAATACTGGAACATTTCTCCTCAAATGAGTGACTCAATCAGGAAAACCTCAAGGGTGTTTTGCTGATATGTAATAGTTCCTGTACCAAGTTGATCATCATTTCAGAAGATTCTTAGGGTTAACATGAAGGAGATGAGCAACCTACAGTTTATTTAGAACCCAAAATTTTACAATTAGAAGATCTGTATAACATTTGAATTGTGTGGTTCACTATCTCCGCAATTTCTATCCTTCAACCATGTTTTAAAAATACATGTTTTAGCTGATATTGCTCTCAGGGCAATATCACTTTCATCTGATTACAGCAGGTCACAGTATACAATTCCACTTCTGAAACCCTAACCATTGCTATACATGTAAATGGTAACTAAAATGCTATGACAGATACCTCTAGTTCTTGACATAGAAAATGTTCCTGGAGAACACATAAAAAATCAAAGTGTTATCACACAGATTTTGTGCATTGTCTAATTGCCTATGCAAATGTGTTGATGTTCAATTGAGTCAACAAACAAAACACTTCAGCTAATATGCTAATTTAAGTGTAGGCGAAGAAGTTCAAGGGTTTATTGCTTGATCTCTGAGACTATTGCTAAGGAAACTGTAGCTTTATGACGAACTTTGTGTTTCTGCAATATTTATGCTCTGCTGGAAATCTTGATGTACAACCCTTTAGTTCTGAAGAATTCTATTTCCTGAGCTGAAAGATTTTGCATCTTAGGAAAAGATTAGGAACTTTGCAATAAGCCAATAATTAGATGGTGAACAAAACCCTCATAACATTGATTCATTACTCAGGAATTTCTCATTTCAAACAAGTGTAACAAGTCTTTGAAAAGCTGACAATCATAATCAAGACAGAAAATCAGAAATGTAATGTGCAGTGAAAATTTTAGTATAATTCACACACAGGAAATGACTGACAGGAAATACACTAGCCATAAAAAAAAATATCCAATAGAAAAAATATAATTATTTGTGAAATAACTTGTGTCAGTCTATCTGGTCATTCTTTCACCTAAATCATGAATTACTGTAAATGAAACATTCACTTTGTATGCCTTTTAAGACTACACTGATCACATAAGCCCCAAGCAATAACCCTCTAAAAGAAACACATTTGGTGTCAATCATAACAATTACTTTAACGAACTTTCACGACAAACATGCTTTTGTGTTGATCTAGTTTGGTGATAAAAGAAAATCCGTCAATATTGTTAACAACTGAACTGACGGAATGTTCGAACTCGATATGGAATATTGGATGTTGGCATTAAAATTTATATCCCAACATCATTAGTTTCAAAAGAGGTTCAGTGCGTAAACAAACCTATTGTAGTGCGGTTACGAGACGCCATAAACAAACTGATTTAGCTGATATTTTAATATATTTACGAGTCAAGAAAGTAAGAATGTTGAACAACATTTGCCCCGAAAGAAAGCAGAATACTCCAATCACCGGGAGATATAAACTTACTGTAATCGATGAGCTTGGAATCGACTGGTAACAAATTAAACTTAGGGCCAAGCCCGCGCCGATGATTATGAATCACCAGCAATCATTTATTACCTTGGTGTCGTTCGAAGCTTATCAACGAAGATACGAGAAATTTTTCTCCATACCTGTCCCTCCGCCTCGACGCTCCCCAATAACTGCTGGAGTAGTTGCGGAACTTGGTCATCAAGCTGCAGTTTTTTGCACAACTCCACAAGTTCGTTCCTATTCAAAAAGCCCTTTCGAGCATGGTCACAACTATCAAATACTTCATGAAGTTGTGCCACATAAACATCCTGATCGTCCTCATCCATTTTACAGTTTAAATAAATATATCAGCTAAATGAAATCCTAGCCCAGGATGCCAGAGCCATGTTGACAGGAAAATAATAAAAGTTTAATTCCTATTTCGTCGATGATTACGCCACGCCAAAATAAAAAGCTTTCGAACGTTTCACGGCAAGCGATGGGTTTGTAGTTCTTTAAATTCAGGTCTGACACAACCTCTCAGCAGAACAAAACAACGTCATGGCCCAATTTCCACTGAATGGTTGTCGGCTTTCCTTGACTTGTATCAATACAACGGTGTGTTCCCAATACAATCAATCCTATCAGTTTACTCTTCAACTCTTGAGCACCAAACAACACCGAGTCGTGTTAAATTATCGCTCGGTAACGTAGTAACGCGGGAATTCTAATCACTATTTTCGCTGACGGTCGCCTCGGTGAAGACCAAACTTCACTACAATTCGCCGAATAACAAAAGCGTTAACCTTAAAAAATGTAAGTATGAGCTAAAATTTGAGCCGAAGTTACCATAACCCGCGAGAATGATTCCTTGATTCAGTTCGTCTTTCGTTAGGGTTCGGTCCAGTTTTCAAACTTGGTCAAAATAGAATTTGAGTTTGACCACGTGAACACAAAGGAATCTTCCATTTCATTGGACAGAATACAAAAGGATTCCACCAACTGGTCGTGTAGGTAACCAATCAAATCTTTTATTCATGTTTGTTCAGTTTCAACGACTGTGTGTTTGCTTCCACATTTTTTGAATTTCTAGATTTTCCTTAAACTTTCTATGATCCATATCTCAACCTGGAGCCACAAAAAGGTTCAAGAAATACCTCACTTCTAATTCAAATATTCTACAACTCTTTAAATAGGATTTTTATTAAATTTTAACTAAATTCGTCCACAATAATCAGTTAACAGCTTTCCTTTACATTATTAAGCTGATACGCTCGATTTGTCATCTTTTAAAACACAATTTTTAAAAATCAAATGGTTGAAATTTTCTTGGTCAAACAAAGCTGGACCCAGCATTCTCTCGGATTTACATGATAAGTCAAACTTGGTTTTGAATTTTCCTTCACAATGCTATGTTAGCGTTCCGTGGTTTTATCTCAGTGTAAGGAAAACCTTAGCGTAAAAGAACACACCTAATCAAGAAACCATCCTAACCCTGAGTAAGATTAGTCGCGTCTCTGGCAACTCGGTCAAGAGATCTGGGCAGGCATTATGAGTGAAATATTCTGCTTCAGCTTCAAGAGAATTCCAATGAGTTTCGTGATCGTGGGAGCTGGGTTGGATACAGCCACACCTGACTTAAAATTCACTTCCTTTCCCAGTTAGAATTTTAGAATTTGAACCAACTCGGCCTCTCTTGAGCAAGACGATAAACTTAACAATAGTCTCGTACCCAATTACAACTCAGGAGCACAAAAAAAATTCTTCAAAATACATTTTGATTTGTGTATTTGGTTGGGCTCATATAGAGTTCAACGTCCGAATCGAAGCTGCTCCAGATCGATATCTAAATTTCTAGAGGGAATAACGACTGAGCTATTCTAAATCAAAGATGCATGCTTTTCTTATTAGATTCAGACGCCGAACATTTCATGTACTCAGTTTTAGGAGTTCTAGGTATAGTATAAGTTTGACTCGCTCATCTCATGAAAAATTTAGAAGCCTTCGAACAGAGAGTTGATGTAAATACTGCTGGATATTGATTGAGATGGCCGACCAAAAGAAAACGAGGCGATCGAAAATTGAAGGCGATGGGAAAAGGGTTAAAGAGG